>NC_083578.1:42146459-42283959 GCF_027579695.1 Neoarius graeffei | reverse complement strand
AAAATCTTTGGAGGGAGTTGAAAGTCCGTGTTGGCCAGCGACAGCCCCAAAACATCCCTGCTCTAGAGGAGATCTGCATGGAGGAATGGGCCAAAATACCAGCAACAGTGTGTGAAAACCTTGTGAAGACTTACAGAAAACGTTTGACCTCTGTCATTGCCAACAAAGGATATATAACAAAGTATTGAGATGAACTTTTGTTATTGACCAAATACTTATTTTCCACCGTAATTTGCAAATAAATTCTTTAAAAATCAGACAGTGTGATTTTCTGGATTTTTTTTTTCTCATTTTGTCTCTCATAGTTGAGGTATACCTATAATGAAAATTACAGGCCCCTCTCATCTTTTTAAGTGGGAGAACTTGCACAATTGGTGACTGACTAAATACTTTTTTGCCCCATTGTGTATATATATACACACACACACACATACATACATACATACATACATACATACATACATATATATATATATATATATATATATATATATATATATATATATATATATATACCGTAAATCCTCTAATATAGGCCGGGGCCTTTATTTCACTCAAGTGCATCTTGGTCCAGGCCATTATTGGAAGGAGGCCAGAATTAGAGGCAGGCCTCTATTTCTATTTGAGCAAAACAGACTACCAGTGGAATGAATAAAAACGAGATTTTGTGTCTATTTGAACCTATAAAATAGGTTGATGCTTGGTTGCCTGGTTACCACCAGACCTACCGGTAATCACAATCAGGGGCGCCTGCAGGGTTGAACTGTAAGGTACGCACTAGCGGTGTAATCCCCCCCCCCCCAAAAAAAAACGCTTGCGTGCTGCAGTTTCTATGAAGAGTCGATCTATAGGCTTATACACAAAACAACGATAGAACTTTAACTTGAAATTGAACAATAGCCTTCCATGAACACAGGCTGATATTTGAACAACATATGTGAACTACACACGACAATAAACAATAAACTCTTTATAGCCTCGATTAGAATCTAGTGAACTTGCTCAGCACTACCGCACGCACGACTCTGACACACACTGTAGCGCAACGTGGGGTACATAGACTCGTTGAAAAACTCCTCGGGTATTTTTCTGAGTTTACCGAAAATCAGAGTAGAAGGAGCCACCCACCCTCTGTCTGGTTTGAAGCGGTTCTGTAGGACATTGAGCTTTACAGAGTCCGGTGCACATTTTAAGGCATCTGGTTGAAGTTTACCTATGTCTGATAAATCTGATGTCAGTGATAGCGGGCTGACTCGTGGCTCATTAGTAAAGCTATCTGATGGCTCATTTGTCAGCAAGGTGGAGCAACCATCTACTTCTGATCGTAAGGGACATGGGGAGATGTAGGTGTTCTTATATGAAATTCACTGGATGTATGGCTAGTTTCAAACTCAGAGGTAGATGAAGGCAATTCCCTCAAAGGAACTGAGCTAGCATCCAGCTGCAGCGTACTGCTGCTAGGTTGCGGAGGAGTGGAAGCTGCCGGTGCCGTGTTACTAGCTGATACTGGAGAGGACTGGCAAGCAGATGACACCCCTGGATCACTGCTTTTGGACTTTTTCGTAAAAGTCTGAAACAAGCTCGTTTGTTTCAGGGTTAGTTTACTCATTTTTGACTCGCTTCTCAATAAATTCTCGCACAAGCTCTGACTACTGATGATTGTCTGTCTCCGTTTCTCAAAACTGGAGAGAATCTCAGTGGTGCAAGAAAAGTATATCTGCATTGACCAATGAGCTTTCTTGGTCACGCACACCCCGCCCACTCCTGAAGCACACAAATGCGCCGGCACACACACGTGTCTCTCTCTCTCTCTCTCTCTCTCTCTCTCTCTCTCAAATTATGTTGCATTGCCAAAGCATTCAGGTAACAATTATAATTTAAAAAAAATCTCTCTCTCCCCAAGGTACGCCTAGTGCGTACGGCCATACGCCTGGCGGCGCCACTGATCACAATTGTCTTTCAGATCGGAACGATTGTGTAAGGCCACTATGATATCAGAAACATCGTTGGTTATAGCCCCGGCCTGTATTAGAGTCCGGCCATTATTTACCTCCTCCGACAGCGAGACCGGCCAATATTAGAGTCCCGGCCAGTAATGGAATGCAGGCCAGTATTAGAGGATTTACTGTATACACAGACGTGTGTGTGTGTGTCTGTATACACACACACACACACACATATATATATATATATATATACACTTTTTACTCTCACTATGTGTGTGTGTGTATATATATATATATATATATATATATATATATATATATATATATATATAAAAATACATTTTATATATCTGAATTGTTTTGTTCAAAATTCATTGTGGTAATGTACAGAACCAAAATTAGAAAAATTTTGCCTCTGTCCAAATATTTATGGACCCAGTATATACACACACACACAATATATATCGAAATCGAAGTTTTTTATTCACCATGATACGTTAAAGTTCAGGAGATCTAGATTTAATTATGAATGGCAGCGAATAATGTATCTCTACAGTAGCACTCAAGTATTCAGTGCTGTTAAGGTAGCTCCCTATATGAAAACATGCAAACAATTCAGACCAAAATATAAAGAGTATTCTGTTTATTGAACTCAAATTCAAGCCTCTTACAATATTAAATATAATATGAAAAATAACATTCAGTACAACTGAACTGATTCTAATATTAAAAGTCCAATTCAAAGCATTTTTCATTGAAAAACATTTCATGTTTTGATATGCAAGTATTATGTGTATTATCAAGTATTATTAGGATGCAGTGCTGCAGCACAGCAACCTATGGGCTCCCCTAGGGGAGCCCATAGGTTACAGTGCAAAGCACTGCAACTATTGTTCTTCTACGTGTTTCTTCTTCTTCCGTATTCTTCTTCTTCCTCCTACGCAAATTTTGATTTCGAATAACTCAATAACCGTACGTCGCCCACAGACAAACAATATATCAAAACGTGCGGCTCGATCGGACTCGCTATGCTATTACTTTTCTCTACAGAATACGATTTTTTCGCGACATAGTCGCGAAAAAATCGCCCAAAAAAACCCCATTCATTTCTATGGAATTAATTGAAAAAAAAGCACTTTTTCAAACATCTGCTGCTCAGGCATGCTTTCACCTAGAGACGTGATTCAAACTCTAAAACGTAGGAAAACCTCTCCTCTGTGGATCTGGCATTCAACTTTTCTGCTAGGTTCTACACTTTCGGATCAGTCCCGGCTCAAACGCCATGTGGGTTCCGGGAGAAAATCCGGCTTTTGAATGGGTGTCTATTGCGTTACACACCAGTGAAGGTCGTTAACTTAGAGTGGAGAGAGCTTGAAAATAAAGCTCAAACTTTCTCGCTTAAACTGTGTTTTCAGCCACAAATTTCACTCTACAGACATGATTTTCTCAAAAGTAGTAGGAAAACTTGTCCTGATTCACACAATGTGTCTACCTAAACGATAGGATTTACAGTTTTTGAATGAGAAGCCTCAAACTGAGAAGAGGGCAGCCGAGAGGCTTCATTGACACCCATTATAAATGTGACAGAAAAGTCAGTCATTTTTAAATCGCTCTAGTGTCCTGATTTTTAACACTACAGACAAAAAAATACATCATTTTATTCAGGAGACCCTTCTAGTGCTCACTGTGAAAGAATTTTGTGAATAGCTGCTTTCGTGGTCGAGTTATTTGTCGTTGTTCGAGGCCTGTTCCTGAGCAAAAACAACAGCAGAAAACTCAATACCTTGTGTGTCTTAGCTCACCTGAGGCCCGTCGCCATGCCGACTGGGGCCAATGACAGGGCAGGTGGGGGGGTTTGCTGTCTCAAGCACTCACATAAATCATGCTCAAAATTTCAAACTTAAACTGTGTTTTCAGCCACAAATTTCACACTACAGACATAATTTTCTCAAAAGTAGTAGTCACACTTGTCCCAAAAAAACCCCATTCATTTCTATGGAATTAATTGAAAAAAAGCACTTTTTCAAACATCCGCTGCTCTGGCATGCTTTCACCTAGAGACGTGATTCAAACTCTAAAACGTAGGAAAACTTCTCCTCTGTGGATCTGGCATTCAACTTTTCTGCTAGGTTCTACACTTTCGGATCAGTCCCGGCTCAAACGCCATGTGGGTTCCGGGAAAAAATCCGGCTTTTGAATGGGTGTCTATTGCGTTACACACCAGTGAAGCTCGTTAAGTCAGAGTGGAGACGGCTTGGAAAAAAAGCTCAAACTTTCTCGCTTAAACTGTGTTTTCAGCCACAAATTTCACTCTACAGACATGATTTTCTCAAATGTAGTAGGAAAACTTGTCCTGATTCACACAATGTGTCTATCTAAACGATAGGATTTACAGCTTTTGAATGAGAAGCCTCAAACTGAGAAGAGGGCAGCCGAATGGCCTCATTGACACCCATTATAAACGTGACAGAAAAACAGCCTCGGTCGGCATGACACTTCACCTTAGCCACCCACTTTATTAGGAACACTTCTGTTCGTACATATAAACTACAAACACTCTTCTTAGAGTTTAGAGTTTATTTTATTTTTAAAAGGGACAGTGCACAAATTAAACATTATCCTTGTGGTAAGGACAGATGTCTGTCCCAGGTTATAGCAGTACATGCTAATTTCCGCCTGTAGTCACTTTGTTTATACTCTTGAATAGCTCTTCTTCATGACGGCTGCTGTCTCAAGCACACACATAATCATTGCATTGAAACATCATTGCGGGTCACGCATTCACGGCCAGCAAACATGCGTGACCGAATTGCTTCGCGCACTGCATCCTCTCACAATTTCCCCCGGGGAATTGTCCGGTCTAGTTAGGATGCAGTGCTGCAGCACAGCAACCTATGGGCTCCCCTAGGGGAGCCCATAGGTTGCAGTGCAAAGCACTGCAACTATTGTTCTTCTACGTGTTTCTTCTTCTTCTTCCATATTCTTCTTCTTCTTCTTCTTCTTCCTCCTACGCAAATTTTGATTTCGAATAACTCAATAACCGTACGTCGCACACAGACAAACAATATATCAAAACGTGCGGCTCGATCGGACTCGCTATGCTATTACTTTTCTCTACAGAATACGATTTTTTCGCGACGTAGTCGCGAAAAAATCGCCCAAAAAACCCCCATTCATTTCTATGGAATTAATTGAAAAAAAGCACTTTTTCAACGTTTTTCAAACGTCCGCTGCTCTGGCATGCTTTAACCTAGAGACGTGATTCAAACTCTAAAACGTAGGAAAACTTCTCCTCTGTGGATCTGGAATTCAACTTTTCTGCTAGGTTCTACACTTTCGGATCAGTCCCGGCTCAAACGCCATGTGGGTTCTGGGAGAAAATCCGGCTTTTGAATGGGTGTCTATTGCGTTACACACCAGTGAAGCTCGTTAACTTAGAGTGGAGAGAGGTTGAAAATAAAGCTCAAACTTTCTCGCTTAAACTGTGTTTTCAGCCACAAATTTCACTCTACAGACATGATTTTCTCAAAAGTAGTAGGAAAACTTGTCCTGATTCACACAATGTGTCTACCTAAATGATAGGATTTACAGTTTTTGAATGACAAGCGTCAAACTGAGGACAGGGCAGCTGACATGCCTCATTGACACCCATTATAAACGTGAGAGACAAGTCACTCGTTTTTAAATCGCTCTAGTGTCGTTATTTTTAACACAACAGACAAAAAAATACATCATTTTATTCAGGAGACCCTTCTAGCGCTCACTGTGAAAGAATTTTGTGAATAGCTGCTTCCGTTGTCGAGTTATTTGTCATTGTTCGAGGCCTGGTCCTTCATAAAAAACAGTAGAAAACTCCATACCTTGTGTGTCTTAGCTCATTGACACCCATTATAAAAGTGACAGAAAAGTCTCTCAGTTTTAACACTACAGACAAAAAATTACATCCGTCTATTCAGGAGACCCTTCTAGCGCTCACTGTGAAAGAATTTTGTGAATTTCTTTTTTTTGTGAAAAAAAAAAAACAGCCTCGGTCGGCATGACACTTCACCTTAGCCACCCACTTTATTAGGAACACTTCTGTTCGTACATATAAACTACAAACACTCTTCTTAGAGTTTAGAGTTTATTTTATTTTTAAAAGGGACAGTGCACAAATTAAACATTATCCTTGTGGTAAGGACAGATGTCTGTCCCAGGTTATAGCAGTACATGCTAATTTCCGCCTGTAGTCACTTTGTTTATACTCTTGAATAGCTCTTCTTCATGACGGCTGCTGTCTCAAGCACACACATAATCATTGCATTGAAACATCATTGCGGGTCACACATTCACGGCCAGCGAACATGCGTGACCGAATTGCTTCGCGCACTGCATCCTCTCACAATTTCCCCCGGGGAATTGTCCGGTTTAGTTATGTATGTTATGTATTATCTATTAATTGTGTGTGTGTGTGTGTGTGTGTGTGTGTGTGTGTGATCATGTGTAGAGAGAGACATTAAATGTCCTCATTACATTCATCAGATGAGTCTGAATGGTCCATGAAAAATAGTCTTCGTGACCTGAGGCTTCCAGCAGGCCATAAGTTGATAGCTGGGGCGGGATCAACTTCTTTCCAATCACGTGAAAGTTTCTAAACAGCAGCTCCATCCTCTCCAGCTCAGCCGACTTCATGACAGCCAGGGACTGAAAGCAATGCTGTCCTGTAGTGACCAGCCGTCTTCGCCTGTTTTGATGTTACAGTACCGATGTGTGCATTTGACTTTTCATGGTCCTTTATAGTTTTGAGTTTAAAATTACTGGTGCCTGTCTTTGTGAGACTTTCTACAGTCTTCGCAGTACATGGTATTTTCAGTTTTGCTATGAACTAGCCAATCTCACCCGAACTTTCATTTGTCATTGAACTGTCTTATCTTCCTATTAGCATCTTGTTCATCTCCATGGCTACAGCCAGCTCTGAGGCCCCCACGGTCCGGACCTCAGTCATTTTTAAGAAATGAAAATACATTTGTACACTAAATATTCAACTGGATAAAAAAATAAAGAATAACATTAAAACGTCTCCATAAAAAGTGCATTGTTAATGATGTTAAACGTTGATTCCGTCTCTGTGTGGTGCGCGCGGCTCTGAGATCAAGAACACAAAAGCGAATGAGTGTACGCATGACTCGGGAGAGGAACACAGTGCAGAAGACATGGGGTTTCCATGGTAACAATCAGCGCACTTTCATGAAGCTGTTAAATTTACATTTTCAAACTTTGTAGTCAGCTGGGATAGGCTCCAGCTTGCCTGCGACCCTGTAGAACAGGATAAAGCGGCTAGAAATAATGAGATGAGATGAAAAAATAAATATATTATTTCCCAGCTTAAGGTCGGTCCGTATCATGAAATACCGTGACCTCGGCCCAGAGGCCTTGG
The DNA here is from genome assembly GCF_027579695.1 of Neoarius graeffei. Lineage (NCBI taxonomy): Eukaryota > Metazoa > Chordata > Actinopteri > Siluriformes > Ariidae > Neoarius > Neoarius graeffei. The sequence continues at coordinate 42,276,597 of NC_083578.1, read as the reverse complement.
TCAGTATTTTCAAGACCTCGGTCACGGTATTTCATGATACGGACTCCCTCAGCTGGTAAATAATACACACACACACGACGGTACTGTTCTGTCCCGGGTTATGAGAGATGCGTTACACTGATTCTGACAACATGATGACATCGTGGCTACAGCCTACAAAAAAAAAACCTTACGAATGAGTAGGTACGCCTTTTCGACCAACAGGGAACAGGTTCTTGAACCAATTCCATTCAGGATTCTTTGAACAAGAACAGAATCCGTTCTCTGTGGGTTGAAAAGGGGTAATGTCCCAGGCTATGTTTACATTAGACCGTATCTGTCTCGTTTTCTTCGCAGATGCACTGTCCGTTTACATTAAACCGCCTGGAAACGCCGGGAAACGGGAATCCGCCAGCGTCCACGTATTCAATCCAGATCGTGTCAGCTCCAGTGCTGTGTAAACATTCAGAATACGCGGATACGCTGTGCTGAGCTCTAGCTGGCGTCTCATTGGACAACGTCACTGTGACCTCCACCTTCCTGATTCGCTGGCGTTGGTCATGTGACACGACTGCTGAAAAACGGCGCGGACTTCCGCCTTGTATCACCTTTCAGTAAAGAGTATAAAAGCATGAAAATACTGCAAATACTGATGCAAATACTGCCCATTGTGTAGTTATGATTGTCTTTAGGCTTGCCATCCTTCCACTTGCAAGTGGTAAGTGATTTGCGCTGGGATCACACACACAGCGGCTCAGTCCCGAATCACAGCTTGTTCACTTCACTCGCGTGCTCTGTGAGCTGCGCAAGGCCGGAGTGCGCACCCTCCAGAGGGCACTCGCTGTTCAGGGCGGAGTGATTTGGAGTGCAGGATGCCTGCGGAGCCGAGCGTATCCGTGTATTGGTATTGCTGTGTGCACGCAAATCGTGTATTGGCGTTGCTGTGTGCACACTAATCGTTTTAAAAACGTTAATCTGATGATCCGCTGATACTGTAATGTATGTAATGTAATGTGATAATGTAAACATGGGACCAGTTCGGTTATACTAAATATGGGCACTAATGGAACGCTGCGCAGCCAAATTAGTGAGTCTGTATATTACTGAACTGTTGTATAATTAGTTAATTAGCTGATTATAGCTGAACCAGGGGAAAATGGTACATTCCAGGACCACATTCAGGAACCTGTGGTGTAATGTGAACGTGGCCATGTTTTGCCTCAAGTGGCTTTCCATATAGGATGCACCATCAAAACCCTATATTCAATATCTTGAAAGGCTAAAGAGGAGCTCATATGACTCTGAGCAGATCGGGTTTACTTTTCAGGTTTACTCCGTACTACATGTGCAGCAGCGCAGTTGTAGCCTGCCTTGTTTGTGATTTTAAAAATAAATCATTCGATAAGCCAAAGCAATAGAGTGGAAAGTTTCAACTTATGTTTGCCTTGGATAACGTTGCCTAAAACATGGTGGTGTATACTGATTTTATTTTTTTTTTTCCCCCCCAGAATTTTTTGTTTATATAATATAATATGGGTGGAACGGTGGTGTCATGGTTAGCGCTGTCGCCTCACAGCAAGAAGGTCCGGGTTCGAGCCCCGTGGCCGGCAAGGCCCTTTCTGTGCGGAGTTTGCATGTTCTCCCCGTGTCTGCGTGGGTTTCCTCCGGGTGCTCCGGTTTCCCCCACAGTCCAAAGACATGCAGGTTAGGTTAACTGGTGACTCTAAATTGACCGCAGGTGTGAATGTGAGTGTGAATGGTTGTCTGTGTCAGCCCTGTGATGACCTGGCGACTTGTCCAGGGTGTACCCCACCTTTCGCCCGTAGTCAGCTGGGATAGGCTCCAGCTTGCCTGCGACCCTGTAGAACAGGATAAAGCGGCTCAAGATAATGAGATGAGATGAGAGAAACCATAGATTGCTGGATGGTACAGTCATATGAAAAAAACAAGTACATCTCATGGAAATTATAGACTTTTCACAACATTTTTAAACAAGCAAACATTTCACTGTTTTTGATACAGTGCCTGGAGCTAAAGGTAATATCCTCAGCCCTGTCAATAACTTTTGGAGTAGGAGGCATTTGGAAAAGACTAGTAGGCAGACCCAAAGCCACCACCAGGCAATCCTCCCCCAGTCAATTCTTAAAATATAGTCCGAGTGATCCAGAATGCAAAATTTTGCATCTCAAAGTAAATCAAGTGTTCATGATTTAGATGGGCAATAACTGGAAAAACTCACTGAATGTAATGGATTTTTTTTACTCTTCTCATTGAATACCTCTCCCACTGCCAACCCTTTATCCCAAAACAATAGGATATACATTTTTTGATGGCCAGTTAATTGTCCAAATCAATGGAGCATATTTAAGTTTTTGTGTTTGATATGTTCCAAAGACTGAACAGTATCACCTCAAGTGACCAAAATGGGTCGTCACAATGGGTAAGATAATATGTGGTCCCCCCCCCCAAACATATTCCAACATCGTCAAAATCAATTGAGCATATTTAAGTTTTTGTGCTTGATATGTTCCAAAGACTGAACAGAATCGCCTCAGTACAGTCATGACATACATACTACATAGATATTATTTTAACTGAACTTGTACTGAATACAAAAAAGTCATGAGTTTGAAAATATTGCTTAGATTTGTTGAAATTGACAACAAAATCAGAATATGCCAAAATCATTAAAGTGCCAGAAAATACCTTTAGACCCCAGAGGGTTAATTCCTAACAAATCCTGATTTCATCAGCAAACATTACACCATAGGATTAAGGTGGACTGCAAAGTAGAAAATACAAGTTTTGGTTGACAAAAATATTTAACTGCACATACCTTGCAGCAGTGTCCAGTTTCTTGGTTCCAAAAGAAGTAGGTTACTCTAAGGGCCAACATCTAACTTCTGATGAAATCTAAAACCTGATTGGTTGAAATTAATTTCTGGGGATACAAACTGGCCCAAGTCTTCCCGCTCTCCCCAATTATATTTACGGGCCCATATATTACGAGTGGTGGGCAAAAGTTTACATACCCCAACAGAATGTTTCGTTTCTTGCCTATTTCTAAGAGAAATTGAATGATAATACACAAAAACCTTTATTTCACTTGTGGTTAATGGTTGGCTGACATTTTTAATTGCTTTGATATTTTCTTATATCCCTTCCCTGATTTATAAAGTTCAACTACCTTTTTACGCAGGTCCTTTGACAATTCCTTTGATTTTCCCATGGCTCAATCTCAAAGATGACGCGCAGCACTGGATGAGGGATAAAAGGTTCTCTCAAAAGTCCAGCAATTTACTGACTTTTATTTTCACCCACTAATTAGAAGAAAACAGATCACAGGTGAAGGTAGTTGCCTTTAATTGCCGTTCAGTCCTGTTTATGTCAAATTGTGTACAGGTTTTCAGGCCAATTCACAGGGGTATGTAAACTTTTGATCAGGGTCATTTAGGTAGTTTTTGTTGTTTTCATGGTTTTCAAAGAGTAAATGCAGTAATGAATGCAATAAATAGCTTCAGCCAGCCATTAACCACAAGTGAAATAAAGGTTTTTGTGTATTATCATTCAATTTCTCTTAGAAATAGGCAAGAAACGAAACATTCTGTTGGGGTATGTAAACTTTTGCCCGCCACTGTAGCAAAGCATTGCTTGTTTGCCTATTATTGCTGTAATATTTGTCCTGGATCTGGAAAAAAATCATAAAGACATGGATAATTTTTCATGCATAATTTGTTATAAATTTAGCAGTCACTGCAAGACTTGTCCAGTGTTAATTACCTTGCATTTTGGATTTTTTTTTGCAATGTTGAATTTGCTAAAGAAGTCAGTAGTCACTTGCTGCTTTAACATATTGGCTGTTGTGAGCCTAACATGTGGTTGTATTCCTTTTCTGTAGAATTTTACCTGCCTAACACCCGCCATACCTCAATTATGGGACCAGCATGGAATAAGCTTATAACTTTCTGGTGCTATTCCATAGGTGCTAAAGAAGGCAACTGGACTTGCTTGAAATCCCTGAAGACTTTTCACCTCTCATCCGAAAGCCTTCTTCAGTTCTGTCTGACTAGTGGAAAGTTTCAGGTATTTATCCTGTAGTGGACCAAAAGCAATCCTAAGGAGAATCGCTGAGGTCACATGGGTCATTAACCCTCTCCACCATCCTGCAGGTTGTTAGGGTCACTGGAGGGCCGGGTGTGAACTGTGCTCGTAGCCGAGAGAATAGTTAGGGTGATATGTGGGCCGTTGGCTCTCTCATATTTCTCATCATGTGAGTCGCTGAAGTCAGCCGAATCTTGGTGTGGATGTGTATTCAGTTGTCTGGGAGGTGTGCCAAGGACTGCATTGTAGGTGGCTGATAAATGGTGTCTCAGACCACCTCCTCTGTTCAGTGATGGTCATTCCAGGTTGACAAAGATGATTTTCCATCAAGACCAGGTAAAGAAACACAATTGACAGGGAAGAAAACAGCAACAAAGGCAAGAACATCATCATTCCCTACATTTCTGGACTATCTGAGAAACTCAGGAGGACCTTCTACAAATGCAACATCCCTGTACACTTCAGACCCAGTAACACACTGAGGCAGAAAATGGTCCACCCTAAGGACAGAATACCCAGGCACAAACAGGACAATGTAGTGTATGCAGTTCACTGCAGTGAGGAATGCACAGACCTGTACATTTGGGAAATGAAACAACTGTTTCGCAAGCGCATGGCTCAACACAGGAGAGCCAGTTCCTCGGGCCAGGACTCTGCAGTCTATCTTCATTTCAATAACAAAGGACCCTTGTTTTAGGACTGGAATGTATACGTTTTAGCCAGAGAAGACTAGTGGTCTGAAAGGGGAGTAAAAGAACCCATCTTTGTCGACCTGGAACGACCATCGCTGAACAGAGGAGGTGATCTGAGACATCATTTATCAGCCACCTACAATGCAGTCCTTGGCATGCTTCCCAAACAACTGAATACACATCCACACCAAGATTCGGCTGACTTCAGCAACTCGCATGATGAGAAACATGAGAGAGCCAACGGCCCACATATCACCCTAACGACTCTCTCGGCTACGAGCACAGTTCACACTCGGCCTCCAGTGACCCTAACAACCTGCAGGATGGCGGAGAGAGTTAATGACCCATGTGACATCAGTGATTCTCCTTAGGGTTGCTTTTGGTCCGCTAGAGGATAAATACCTGGAACTGCCCACTAATCAGACAGAACTGAAGAAGCCTTTTGGATGAAAGGTGAAATGTCTTCAAGGATTTCAAGCAATTCCAGTTGCCTTCTTGAGCACCTACGGATTACGATGACCTGGATGACTGACAACCTTCACAGACATACTTCTGGTGCTATTCTATTGTCATTTTTCTTGTCTATTAACTTTGTACTTCATTAATGATCTTAAAGATCTCAATCAAACCATGTGATTTTTACTGGCAACAAAATCCCCAAATCAACAGACTTTTAAGTGTAAATTTAAAGGAGCTATAGTTAAATAGGAAGAGTGGATACCAACAAAACATCCTGTGTGTATGTGGAGAACATTTTTATTTATTTTTTATCAGGTTAGTGTGAAAGCTCTGTGCATCGTTAAAATGTATATCTGGATGTGGGCTTTGGACATGATCTATTTTATTAGACCTAATGCTTGGCTAGATGTGCAGCATGTTTATGTACTGATAATGTAGACAAGGCTAAAAACCATAAAATATGCTAGATCTATGCCCTGGCTTGTGTAATACGATTAGAAGTCCATGGTTTGAGCTTATCTTTGTCATAATAAGGTATTTTTCTTTAGCAGGAATTTCCCATAACATTCTGGCATGCATGAAACCTGCCTTGAAATATTGGTAGGCATCTGTACTCAAGGCTTCCTGTAAAAAAAAAAAACGTGTAGCGGCCTAGCCAACACCCCACCCCAAGCGTAGCAAGGTGCAAAGGGGGGTCCAGGGGTGTGCTCCCCTGGAAAATTTTGAAATATAAGGGTTCATTTATGAACATGGCTTCTGGTGACATCCACAGCATTCCCCTGGGTTCTGGAAAAATTCTCTACTTTTTTCCTTGAAAAATCAAGTCAAAGAAGTATTCACTTTTTTTTTTTCTTCATTTAGTCTGTATTTCTTCTTAGTTACTGACATATCAGTGCAGAAATCGAGACGACTGCAGTCAGTACAATCTCTGAAACGATTAAAAAGGTATTTTATACCAGCAGATTGCGTTACATTCAAAAGCTGAAATATTCACATGTCACAGATCCATATAATTTACACTCATTCATTCATTCATTCATTCTGTACCCCTCTGTCTGTCTGTGTGCGTGTGTGCACATTCACTGCTTCAGATGGGTTAAATGCAGAGGAGGAATTTCGCTGTGCTTGAGTTTACATTATAATTTTTTTTTTTAATTAAGGCTTTTTCTTAATTTACCCACAAATGGTTTTATTCCACTTGAAAAGCATATGGCAAATCCTGAACTATTTAGTATTTGGACTTCTAAACACACTAGAGATGCTAAAGGCATGCAAAAGTACAGATGCCTACCGATAGGCAGGTTTCGTGCCGGAATATTATGGGGAAATTCCTGATAAATACTTTATTATGACAAAGGTGAGCTCAAATGTGGACTTGGTAATAAATAAGCCAGAGCCTCGAGCTTGCATATTTTATGGTGTTGAGCTGAGTGTACATTATCAGTACATAACAAACATGCTGCTAGTTGAGCCAAGCCTTAGATCTCGTAAAATATATCGCATCCAAAGCCCATATCTGCAGTTGCGATAACGTAACGTAAAAGTGACCACCACAATGCTGTGATCTTTTTGTTCTGTTCACTTTTGCCTTGTTTGTTTGTTCAACAGTGTAATCTGACAGATTTGCCAAGGCAGTCAGGAAAAATTCAAGTCGGAGTCCTGTGTCCCAGAATGCATTAAAATTCTAAACATGCATTTTCATGCATAAAAAATGCATGATTTCTGCGTTAATGCAATCCCTGATGGGTCTAAATTGTACGTTCTATTTCGTTTCTCCTGACCGCCAGAGGCGGTGCTTTCAGCACATGGATATCCATCACACGAACGTGCAGGTCGAGTAATAGTAACAACAAAGTCACGTGTGACCTGGGTGACGTCACCCCGTGACCCCGGCACAAAAGACCGGTGAACCCAGGAAGTGACCTCTTGCATCTTCTCGCGTTTTGCAGGTTGCGAGTTGGATTGGAATTTGGATTTTGGACAAAGCGCCGTGTTAGTTTCGTTACCTGTGGGGTTGGGGCTGTGCTTACGCATCCCCCAAGAAACTGCGTTAAGTCCATCAATTCTTTTTTTCTCTTGTCGTTGTATTCGTATTGTTTTGTTACTCCGTTAGCTGAGTGCTCTCGCTCGGTGGAGTTAGCTGACTAGCCCTCCGAGGCGGTGTTCTCGCCGCTGGAGGCCGGCTTGTTTTCGTTCAGCAGGTGTGTGGCAGCGGCATTGGCACCACTTCAGGCACAGGGTTTGCGTGTCCTGCCTTACCTGGACGACTGGCTCGTCTGTTCACGGTCAGCAGCTCAGGCCCACACCGACATCGCGACTGTGCTCTCACATGTCGCAGAGCTGGGGCTCAAGGTGAATTACAAGAAGAGCTCGCTGGTGCCCAGCCAGGAGACGATTTTCTTGGGCATGCACCTGGATTCGAGGTCGTTGATGGCAACCCCCTCCCAGACCAGGATCCACAACATCCGCCTGCTGCTTGGCCGCTTCGGACGGGGCAGGTCACTCGCCCTGAAGACCTTTCAGCGCCTGCTGGGCATGCTTACGGCAGCCTCCTCTCTGGTCCTGCTGGGGCTCCTGGACTTGCGTCCGCTTCAGAGGTGGCTCAACGGTCTCCACCTCCACCCGGCGCTGCACAGGCTTGTGAAGGTGACTGATACTTTTTGCAGGCTCCTCCGTCCATGGAGGAGGAGGGCTTACCTTCTGCAGGGTGTTCCGCTGGCGGCTATCCCCTCCCAGAGGGAGGTCATCACCACGGATGCTTCCCTGGGAGGTTGGGGTGCAGTCTGGCAATGCCGGACCGTCAGAGGCTGCTGGAGTCCAGGGCAGCGACAGCAGCACATCAACGTGCTGGAGCTACGGGCTGTGTTCCTCGGCCTACAGCACTTCCTCCCAGGCCTGGCCGGCAGACACATTCTGGTGCGGACGGACAACGCTACGGTAGTGTACTACATCAACCACCAGGGAGGCACCAAGTCCCTCCAGTGCTTGGAAGTGGCCGGCCAACTTCTGCGGTGGGCCCATCGACATCTCTTGAGCCTGCGTGCCATGTACCTGCCAGGCACTGCCAACAGGGCAGCGGATCTGCTGTCCCGCCAGGACCCTGATCCCGGGGAATGGAGACTCAACCCAGCGGTGGTTCTCGCCATCTGGGAACGTTTTGGCAGGGCAGAGGTGGACCTCTTTGCCTGCCAGGAGTCGACACACTGCCCTCTGTGGTTCAGCCTCCACGGCCCCAGCTCCCTGGGCCAGGACGCACTGGTGCATGCTTGGCCGAGGCAACTGCTGTATGCCTTCCCCCCTCTGCCGCTGATCGTGCCAACCCTACACAGGGTTGCGATGGACCACCACGGGCTGCTGCTTGTCGCCCCTCGGTGGCCGGGCCGAGTGTGGTTTCCCAAGTTGCTGCAACTTCTGAACGGCGACCCCTGGTGCCTGCCAGTGAGGACGGACCTGCTATCACAGCTGGGAGGGCAGATCTGGCACCCGGATCCAGCCCGTCTGCAGCTCTGAGTGTGGCCGCTGAAGGGCCAGACCCCCTGCTAGGTCTTTGTGAGCCGGCAGTGGTCAACACCATTGCAAGCTCTCGGGCACCCTCCACCAATGCCCTCTACACCAACAGATGGAGGCTTTTCTCCAACTGGTGCTTGACTCGGGGGGAGGAGCCTACATGCTGCCCCCTGCCAACCATTCTACTGTTCCTCCAGTCTCTGTTTGACAAGGGTCTTACTCCTTCCACCATCAAGGTCTATGCAGCTGCCATCTCTGCTCAGCATGCCAGAGTTGGGGGAAGGACCATGGGGTCCCACCCCTTGGTGGCACGTTTCTTGAAGGGTGCTCTCCGGTTGAGAACCCCCCGACGGAGCCGGGTGCCCACATGGGATCTTCACTTGGTGCTGCAGGCTCTCTGCGACGCACCGTTTGAGCCCCTGCTCACGGCAGACATTTCATGGCTCTCCCTGAAGACTGCTTTTCTTCTGGCCATTACATCGACGAGGCGCGTTGGGGAATTACACGCGCTGTCAGTCAGTGGGGAGTGCCTGCAGTGGCACTCCGGCGACAGTGGGGTCACTCTGTCTAACCCCTCTTTCCTCCCGAAGACCCTCTCTGCTACCTTCGTCAACCAGCCCCTTAGCCTTGTGGCGTTCGAGGCAGGCCATGGTGAGAGGTCGGAACTTTTGTGCCCAGTTCGTGCCCTCAGGGTGTACGTGTCCTGTACGGAGGGCTTCCGTAGGAGTGACGCCCTGTTTCTGTGCCACACAGGGCCGAGGAGGGGTCTGGCGCTCTCTAAACAGGGGCTATCCAAGTGGATAGTCGAGGCCATATTACATGCCTACAGGCACAGTGGCTCCCCGATTCCTCCGGCTGTCAGGGCGCACTCTGCACGGGGCGTGGCGGCCTCATGGGCATCACTGAAGGGGGTACCCCTTTCAGACATATGCAGCGCAGCCTCCTGGGCGTCCAGCTGCACCTTCACCAGGTTTTACCGTCTTAATGTCGTCCCACATAATCCTGTGGCGACGGCCGTCATTCCAGGCCCGTCGCAGCAGCACTGAGTACAGGTAGGCACTCCTCATGACCTGGTTGGTATTAGTCATCCATGTGCTGAAAGCACCGCCTCTGGCGGTCAGGAGAAACGAAATAGAACGAGGGTTATGTATATAACCGTGGTTCTATGAGTTTCGGATGACCGCCAGAGCTTGGCAGTCACTCGGAGTGTCCACGAGAAGATTTGCCAAGAGGTCACTTCCTGGGTTCACCGGTATTTTGTGCCGGGGTCACGGGGTGACATCACCCAGGTCACACGTGACTTTGTTGTTACTATTACTCGACCTGCACGTTCGTGTGATGGATATCCATGTGCTGAAAGCACCGCCTCTGGCGGTCATCCGAAACTCATAGAACCGCGGTTATATACATAACCCTCGTATTGTGTCGACGGTTTAATGGGTAGCAGCATGTCACTAAGCGTATCAGTCAATAAATTAAGCTTGGCAGGGCTGCTACGTTATGATGCTTTAGGGGAAACCCTGGTACTTTTGTATGCCTTTAACATCTCCTCCAGTGTATTTAGATATCCAAATACTAAATAGTTCAGGATATTGTAGTGTCCCAAATCCAGTAGTTGGTTTGCCATACAGTTTAAGTGGAAAAAATAAATTTGTGAGTAAATTAAGAAGAAAAAGCCTTTATTTTTGTCACATGTACCCTCAAACACAGCGACATTCCTCCTTTGCATTTAAACCATCTAAACACACACAGATGGGGGGGGGGGAGTGCAGTAAGCAGAATAAATGAATACATTTGTGGGTAAATTATATGGATCTGTGATGCATGCATGTTTCAGCTTTTGGATATCATGCGACCTGCTGGTATAAAATAAATTTTTTAATCATCAGTGTTTTCCGTGCATTGCTATTTTGGTGTGACGCAGTTCTATAGTTGGGCTAATTAGTTAAAACTCCTCGCATTCAAAAGAGAGAGAGAGGAAAAAAAACTCCTCACATTCGGCTATTTCTGTAGGGCCAAACTATTTACCTTAAAAGGAAAGAAAATGATCTCGGAAGGGAGAAAAACGACCCTCAGCACGTCAAAATGATCACATCTTGTCCACATGATATTGTTCTTATGAGACACAGGAAAATGCTGTGCGCAGTAAAAACATTTTAAAATTTCAGATGACTTTACAGTCAGCACCTTTAACTCTGCTAGATAACAGATGCACAGTACTGAGACAGATGCTAGTAAAAAATGGCTGTCATTGCACAAATGAGATTCTTGCCATCTAAAAAGTGCTTTGAGAAAAGAAAAAAAAATCCTTGTATTTTTGTGACATGCTTTGTTTGTTTTTATTCACTTATTTTTATTTTAAACCACTGTGAGGAGGCCACAATGGAGCATTAGTAGGTTGCTATTAACTGCAAAAAACGACACACAAAATTTGACATTTTCTAGACGTTTTCTAGTCATTTTCACTGTGTAAAACATAAATAAAACCAGAACATGAATATTTTACTGGGGTGTTTTTTTGTTGTTTTTTTTAGAAAAATATGCTCATTTTGAATTTGATGTCAGCAACACATTTCAGACAAGTTAGGACAAGGGCAACAAAAGACTGAAAAAGTTGTGTAATGCTAAAAACAAACTAATTTGGTTCATTGGCAACAGGTCAGTAACATGATTGGGCATAAAAGGAGCATCCCAGAGAGGCTGAGTCTCTCAGAAGTAAAGGTGGGGAGGGGTTCACCGTTCTGTGAAAGACTGCATGGGCAAACAGTGCAACAATTTAATAATGTTCCTTAATGTAAAATCGCAAAGAATTTGGGGATCACATCATCTATGGTACATAATATCATTAAAAGATTCAGAGAATCTGGAGAACTCTCTGTATACAAGAGAAACTGACATTGGATGCCTGTGATCTTCAGGCCCTCAGGTGACACTGCATTAAAAGTAGACATGGGTCTGTAGTGGAAATCTCTGTATGGGCTCAGGAACACTTCAGAAAACTATTGTCTGAAAACAGTTCATTACTGCATCCACAAATGCAAGTTAAACCCATATATAAACAAGATCCAGAAACACCACCACCTTTTCTGGGCCCAAGCTCTTATGATGGAATGAAGTGAAGTGGAAATTTGTCCTGAAGTCTGATGAATCAAAATTAGAAATTCTTTTTAGAAAATCATGGACACTGTGTCATCCAGGCTAAAGAGGAAAGGGCTCATCAGTGCACAGTTTAAAAGCCAGCATCTGTGATGGCATGAGGGGGCATTTAGTGCACATGACATGGGTAGCTTATAGATCTGGGAAGGCATCATTAATGCTGAATGACATGTACATGTTTCAGAGCAATATGCTGGCATCCAGACAATATTTTTCAAGGAAGGCCTTCCTTCTTTCAGCAAGACAATGGCAAACCACTTTCTGCGCATGTTAAAACTTCACGTCTCCGTGCTAAAAGAATCCGGGTGCTAAAATGGTCTGCCTGCAGTCCAGATCTGTCTCCCATTGAAAACATTTGGCATATTATGAAGTGCAAGATGTGACACAGGAGACCCTGAACCGTTGAGCAACTGAAATTATATGTCAGGCAAGAATGGGACAACATTTCTTTTTCAAAACTACAGCAATTGGTCTCCTAGGCTCCCAAATGTTTAGTGTTGTTAAAAGTAGAGGTGATGCAACACAATGGTAAACATGCTCCTGTCCCAACTTTTTGGAAATGTGTTGCTGATGACAGATTTAAAATGAGGATATATTTTTCAAATAAAGTCTATAATTTCCATGGGATGTACTTATTTTTTTCACATAACTCGATATATCCATCACTATAGAAGTTAGAATACTGCTTATGCCAAGCTTTATTTCAGTTGATGCTGGCCATTTGATATAACCAAGCAACAATTTAATGAGGAGAGTATTCATCTGAAAATATAAATTATTTTTGCAAATTTTATTCAGAAAATGGCTCAAAGTGTTAAGGAGTGCTTAATAAGTTTTTTTTTTTTTTTTTTTTTTTTTTTTTTGTGTGTGTGTGTGTGTGAGATACAGTAGCTGAGACCACGTACCACGCTTTGGAGGAGGGCATGGTAGAGTACTGCACAGCAGAGACACCGGTCACTGTTACGAATGAAGCCCCTGTGGAGGTTTTGGCAGCACAGGCTGAGTGCTCAGTAAAGCCACAGGAGCTGAAGAACCGCATTGCACTGAACTCTGCCAAGCTGTTGCAGGAGCAGCGTGTCACCAACCTGCATGTGCGTGAAATTGCCCAGCACTTGGAGAACCAGAACGACCTGCTGCAGATGATCCGCCGCTCACAGGAGGCACAGGCCTGTGCCCAGGAGAGACAAGCACAAGCCCTCGAAGGTACACAAGCCACCCTTCTTGCCCTCATCCAGATGTTCAAGCCTGCTCTGAAGGACTTGAGAAAGTTCCTGCAAAACGCTAACAATGCTAATGTGACGGGAGGCATTGAGACTGGTGAGGGGGTGGTGAATGTGCCACAGCAAGTGGAAGATGGACAGTAGATTGGCATGTGTTTGTATTTTAGGGAGTGTGTGTGTATGTGTGTGTATTGAAATATCCTTGATATTGTCTTATGTTCTGCTTTCCATGAGAGTATTGTGTATCGGTGGTTTTCAAAGTGTGGTCATGGAACTATAGCCAGGAGGTCCATGTTTTATTTGTTACAGTGGTGGAAATATAGTCCACAATTATCAAAATCATTAGACTTTTTATTGAGTTTCGATAGTTGTTAGCATTTTGACTGGTCACTTGAATTGAATGGGTTTAATCCAAAGCTCAGTAACTAAATGCTGATGAAATAAATCTGTCCTGAGGTGGTCCATGAAATTTATTTTACAGTGTCTGAGGTCCCTGGCTCCTAAAGGATTGAGAACCATTGCTGTATGTTACATTAATGGAGAATTTATGAATGATGCCGAAATACTTTTTCTTAGGTTTTTTTTTCTTTTTACAATTATATATAAATTAACCTTCTATTTCTGAATTAATTTTGTATGTAAGAATGAGCTTCCACTAAATCAGCAAGGCCTCTGTCATTACAAGTCAATAAACATGACAATGTCAACACCTTGTTTACTCATCTCATCTCATTATCTCTAGCCGCTTTATCCTGTTCTACAGGGTCGCAGGCAAGCTGGAGCCTATCCCAGCTGACTACGGGCGAAAGGTGGGGTACACCCTGGACAAGTCGCCAGGTCATCACAGGGCTGACACATAGACAACCATTCACACCTACGATAAATTTAGAGTCACCAGTTAACCTAACCTGCATGTCTTTGGACTACATGGAGAACATGCAAACTCCGCACAGAAAGGCCCTTGCCAGCCACGGGGCTCAAACCCGGATCTTCTTGCTGTGAGGCGACAGCGTGAACCACTACACCACCGTGCCGCCCCCTTGTTTACTCAATTTGATAATTAATGCCTTATTGATTTCTCCTGGCTGCTTTGTGTTGGACAGGACTAATATTTGGTATAGTGTCTTGCAGAAGTATTAATTCCCCTTGGTGTTTGTCCTGTTTTTATTGCATTACAAGCTGGAATTAAAATGGATTTTTGGGGGGTTAGCACCATTTGATTTACACAACATGCCTACCACTTTAAAGGTGCAAATTGTTTTTTATTGTGACACAAACAATAATTAAGATGAAAAAACAGAAATCTGGAGGTTGCATAATTATTTTACCCCCAAAGTCAGTACCATCTTTTTCTGCAATTACAGCTCCAAGTCTCTTGAGGTATGTGTCTCTTAGCTTAGCACATCTAGCCACTGGAATTTTTGCCCATTCCTCATGGCAAAACTACTCCAGCTCCTTCAAGTTGGATGGATTGTGTTGGTGTACAGCAATCTTCGAGTTATGCCACAGATTCTCAATTGGATTGAGGTCTGGGCTTTGACTCAGCCATTCCAAGACATTTAAATGTTTCACTTTAAACCATTCCAGTGTAGCTTTAGTGGTATGTTTAGGGTTATTGTCCTGCTGGACCGTGAAGCTTCATCCCAGCCTCAAACCTCTGGCTGACTCAAACAGGTTTTGCTCCAGAATTGCCCTGTATTTAGTGCCATCCATATTTCTTTCAATCCTGGCCAGCTTTCTTGTCCCTGCAGATGAAAATAGTAGATTGTTTGTTTTTAGTTTATTGTTTATACTGCTTATTTCATGTTTACCTGCTATACCTCAAGTGCCCTTGACTGTTTATTTGCTCCAATTTTTATATACTGTACAGTGGGGCAAAAAAGTATTTAGTCAGCCACCAATTGTGCAAGTTCTCCCACTTAAAAAGATGAGAGAGCCCTGTAATTTTCATCATAGGTACACTTGAACTATGAGAGACAGAGTGGGGGGAAAGAATCCAAGAAATCACATTGTAGGATTTTTAAAGAATTAATTGGTAAATTCCTCAGTAAAATAAGTATTTGGTCACCTACAAGCAAGCAAGATTTCTGGCTCTCACAGACCTGTAACAACAACTTTAAGAGGCTCCTCTGTCCTCCACTCGTTACCTGTATTAATGGCACCTGTTTGAACTCATTATCGGTATAAAGGACACCTGTCCACAACCTCAAACAGTCACACTCCAAACTCCACTATGGCCAAGACCAATGAGCTGTCAAAGGACACCAGAAACAAAATTGTAGACCTGCACCAGGCTGGGAAGACTGAATCTGCAATAGGTAAGCAGCTTGGTGTGAAGGAATCAACTGTGGGAGCAATTATTAGAAAATGGAAGACATACAAGACCACTGATAATCTCCCTCGATCTGGGGCTCCATGCAAGATCTCACCCCGTGGGGTCAAAATGATCACAAGAACAGTGAGCAAAAATCCCAGAACCACACGGGGGGACCGAGTGAATGACCTGCAGAGAGCTGCAGAGATGCCTACCCCAAATTTTGAATTTCAGTATTCTTGAAAACATTTTTCAGTATTTTGGAATGACTTTCAGTAACATTAATTTATGCGCATCTCCATTATAAAGAGGTGTATGTACCAATATGTTTAACATTTAAATTATTAAAAAGAACTGTTTTGTGTGAATTGAATAAACAAAACACGAGCAGCCATCTCAATTGAATTAACACTCAACAAATTTCTCGAGCATACAATACATCACATTTTTCTAAATACAATAGTGTTCCCTGTTTGCAGACATTACGGTTGACTACCAATCATTGGTATTGGATGTAACTCCTCAAAAGTATTATATTATATTGCCTGGCAAAATGTTCTACCTGTTAACAGATTCTAATAAAATTAAAAAAAAAATTCTTATTTCATGCCAAAGAGAGTCCGACATTGTTATCTTAATGTCCCAATATATAAATACTTCAGCATAATGCTTCAGAAGAGACATTGAATAAAATGACATTTATAATTGTATTTAAAACAGTGGAATGATCAATTTTTTGCCACAATCCCAACAACACTAATCATAAAATTCTGTTTTTGATCATACGACATGTACATTTGTACTTGCAACACTGAAAAGACTTTGAATTAAAGAAGTACAGCCAGTGTTTGATATTTCAGTGAATAAAAATCATACATGTAAAAATAAACTGAATAAGTTTAACTCATATTTCATGGCACTAATCGGCAAGTTCAACTCCAAGCATAGGTCAACCATCACCGCTTCAGCACAGGTCACGTTCCGTGTCTTTTCATCCACAGATTTCGTAAAAAACTGCTGGATACCCCCAGATTTACTTTCCGCCTGACTCGCCATTTCAGCATATTCCATATGTTTTTTGGAGTTGACATGCCACGTGCAGTCATTGCGACCACCATGAGTGGTGTTAATGTCAGTTCTACACAGTTTGCAGTGCGCGTATCCATTGCCCTTTTGACTGGGTGTAATGCACGGCCATTCTACCGTATATCGTGGGAGGAACACCTGAGACCTGTGTTTCACTTGTCCCGATACTGAGCGTTTCCACTATTGAGAAGCAGCACCATGCGTGTGTGATGCCGAGCGAAAATAGCGCGAACAAATGTGTGGAATCTGCGCATGTCACGCACAGCATGTGCGGTTGTCATAAAAATAAATGACCGTGAATCGCGCATGGATTGAAAAAGTCGCTTGGACATTTAAAAACAACTCACTGGAATTTTTTAAGACTTTATAATAATTCTGTACAGAATAACACTGTTTGCCGTAACATCGTATTTACGTAACTTTTCCGTACAAAATACGGCCAATCAATACTAGTAGGCATCTCTGGAGCTGGGACCAAAGTAACAAAGGCTACCATCAGTAACACACTACGCCGCCAGGGACTCAAATCCTGCAGTGCCAGACGTGTCCCCCTGCTTAAGCCAGTACATGTCCAGGCCCGTCTGAAGTTTGCTAGAGAGCTTTTGGATGATCCAGAAGAGGCTTGGGAGAATGTCATATGGTCAGATGAAACCAAAATAGAACTTTTTGGTAAAAACTAAACTTGTTGTGTTTGGAGGAGAAAGAATGCTGAGTTGCATCCAAAGAACACCATACCTACTGTGAAGCATGGGGGTGGAAACATGCTTTGGGGCTGTTTTTCTGCAAAGGGACCAGGATGACTGATCCGTGTAAAGGAAAGAATGAATGGGGCCATGTATCGTGAGATTTTGAGTGAAAACCTCCTTCCATCAGCAAGGGCATTGAAGATGAAACGTGGCTGGGTCTTTCATCATGACAGTGATCCCAAACACACCGCCCGGGCAACGAAGGAGTGGCTTCGTAAGAAGCATTTCAAGGTCCTGGAGTGGCCTAGCCAGTCTCCAGATCTCAACCCCATAGAAAATCTTTGGAGGGAGTTGAAAGTCCGTGTTGCCCAGCGACAGCCCCAAAACATCACTGCTCTAGAGGAGATTCATTCATGGAGGAATGGGCCAAAATACCAGCAACAGTGTGTGAAAACCTTGTGAAGACTTACAGAAAATGTTTGACCTCTGTCATTGCCAACAAAGGGTATATAACAAAGTATTGAGATGAACTTTTGTTATTGACCAAATACTTATTTTCCACCATAATTTGCAAATAAATTCTTTAAAAATCAGACAATGTGATTTTCTGGATTTTTTTTCCTCATTTTGTCTCTCATAGTTGAGGTATACTGTGGCAGCGGGGGCGTGGCCAAGCAGCAGTCTGTGAATGGAGGGCGGGGTCAAGGAAGGTAAGTGACTAGGTCATTACACCTGATGTCAATTTGTGTGTGTGTGTTGCTGTGTTGCAGGGATGGAGTATAAAGGGAGGGGGAGAGGAGAGAATAGGAATTCGCTCCCCGACCACAACACATGCGTGAATGAAAGAAAGAAAGTTGAAAAGCTCAATAAAGTGCATGTGTGTGAACATGAACTCTCGCCTGCCGTGCTTCTGTGCTCCACCCACATCGGGGATTACTACAGTGGTACCGAAACCTGGGACGCACAGAAGGGAACCACCCCATGGAGTCCTCCCCGTTCAAAGAGCTCATCCTTGCCCTCGCTACCACCCAGCAGAACCAGCATCAAGAGCTGATCACCCTCCAGAGGGAGCAACAGCAGCGCTTCGAAGCCTTGATGCTGGCCCAGCAGGAAGATCGCCAGGCGTTCCAGCACCGGCTCATGTCAGCAGGGCTGCCGGGCACCGCTGCCGCCACCCTCACGAAGATGGGACCGCAGGACGATCCGGAAGCGTTCCTCGCTCTCTTTGAGCAAGCAGCCGAGGTGTGGGGGTGGCCGCTGGAGCAGCGCGCAGCGCACCTCCTCCCACTCCTAACTGGCGAGGCGCAGCTCGCAGCGCAGCAGCTCCCTGCTGACAGCCGGCTGGTCTATGCAGACCCGAGGAAAGCCATCCTGCAGCGGCTCGGCCGCTCCCCGGAGCAACACCATCAGCGCTTCCGGACGCTGACGCTGGAGGAGGTCGGCCGGCCGTTTGCATTCGGCCAGCAACTCCGGGACGCCTGCCGGCAGTGGCTGAGGACGGAAGACTGTGATGCCGAGGAGATCATTGATCTGGTGGCACTGGAGCAGTTCATCTCTCAACTTCCGGAAGGAACAGCAGAATGGGTCCAGTGTCACCGCCCGGCGTCGCTGGAACAAGCCATCGAGCTGGCGGAGGACCATCTGGAGGCAGCTCCGACGGCAGGCAGACGAGGCGTCTCCCCTCAATTCTCTTCTCTCCCCCCCGGTCTCTTGTCCCCCTCCCCACCCTGTTCCCCTGCCACAGAGGTGGCGGCTGGCTCCTCCCCAGCCGGCCCGTCGCACCCGTGGTGTCCTCCCATCTCCCTCTTCTGTGTCTGTGTTGTCTCCCCCTCAGGTGAGTGACACCCATAACACCAGTGCAGAGGAAAAGCCTGGGCTGGTGTGCTGGCGCGGCGGGGAATTGGAGCGTCTCCCGAGTCAAAGCCCTGCAAGGGAGGTGGGGGCTGTCATCCGGATCCCCGATGCACCAGAAACCGCCCCCGATCAGGCCGGAACGTATCGTGTACTGGTGAGTATTCAAGGGGATACATATCACGCTTTGGTGCATTCCGGTTGCAATCAGACCTCAATTCACCAATGCCTGGTGCAAGGTGAGGCATTGGGGGGAGCACAAGCGGTGAAGGTGTTGTGTGTGCACGGGGATGTTCACCATTACCCTCTAGTGTCGGTCCAGATTCTATTCCGGGGCCAAACGCATAAAATGAAGGCGGCGGTTAATCCTCGCCTTACCCACTTGTTGATCTTGGGTACTGATTGGCTGGGATTTAAAGAATTAATGGAGTATTTAACACGTAGTGGGTCCTGACCTAGTAGGTCACAGGAAGATCCTGGTGTGGCATTGGCTGGAGAAGCTGTCACAGAGCCGTCTGCGTCAACACCGCATCAGAGTGAGGAGCACCCCGCTCCTCCTCCCTCTCTCGGGGAGTCCCTTGGGGATTTCCCGTTACAGCAGTCGCGAGATGAGACTCTGCGGCATGCGTTTGACCAAGTGAGAGTAATCGATGGTCAAACTCTTCAGCCAAGCGCGGCACCAACCTTCCCCTATTTTGCCATTATTAAAGATAGATTGTACCGAGTGACGCAGGACACTCAAACTAAGGAACGAGTTACCCAGTTGTTAATCCCAAAGAGCCATAGGGAACTCGTATTCCATGCGGCTCACTTTAATCCCATGGCCGGACACTTGGGGCAAGACAAAACACTAGCCCGAATAATGGCCCGGTTCTATTGGCCAGGGATTCGCGGGGATGCCCGTCGGTGGTGTGCGACATGCCGTGAATCCCAATTAGTAAATCCCGCGGCCACTCCAAAAGCGCCGTTGTGCCCTCTTCCTCTAATCGAGACCCCGTTTGAGCGAATTGGGATGGATCTCGTCGGGCCATTAGATCAGTCAGCACGAGGATATCGCTTTATTTTAGTTCTAGTGGACTATGCAACGTGATATCCGGAGGTGGTGCCTCTCCGCAATATCTCAGCACGCAGTATTGCGGAAGCACTCTTCCGCATTATCTCCTGGGTCAGGATTCCGAAAGAAATCCTGACAGACCAACGCACCTTGTTTATGTCACGCACACTGTGCAAGCTGTATGGGTTACTGGGGATTAAGTCTATCCGCACCAGTGTCTATCACCCACAAACGGATGGATTAGTAGAGCGATTCAACCAGACACTCAAAAACATAATCTGGAAATTCATTAGTGAAGATGCACGTAATTGGGATAAGTGGCTCAAACCCCTGTTGTTCGCAGTACGAGAGGTCCCACAAGTCTCCACAGGGTTTTCTCCCTTTGAATTATTATATGGGCGTAAGCCGCGTGGCATTCTGGATGTGCTGCAGGAAAATTGGGAGGAGGGACCTTCACCGAGTAAAAATGAAATCCAGTACGTTCTTGACCTGCGCGCAAAACTCCACACCCTCACGCAATTAACCCAGGAGAATTTATGGCAGGCACAAGAATGTCAAAGCCGGCTGTATGACAGGGGCACGCGCCTTAGAGAATTCACGCCGGGAGAAAAAGTACTCGTATTATTGCCCATGTCGAGTTCTAAATTAGTCGCCAAGTGGCAAGGGCCCTTCGAGGTCACACGGCGAGTCGGGGACGTCGACTATGAGGTAAAGCGAACGGATGGGGCGGGGCACTGCAAGTCTACCACCTCAACCTTTTAAAACGCTGGAATGAGGGGGTCCCCGTGGCGTTGGCGTCGGTAGTCCCAGAGAAGGCGGAGCTGGGGCCGGAGGTAAAAAAGATAACATCTCAGGCCACTCCGGTCCCTTGTGGAGACCACCTCTCGCCGACCCAACTCACGGAGGTAGCCAAGTTGCAGAAGGAATTTTCCAACGTGTTCTTGCCCCTTCCGGGTTGTACCCACCTCATAGAACACCACATCGAAACGCCCCCGGTGGTGGTAGTGCGTAGCCACCCTTACCACTTGCCCGAACACAAGAAAAAGGTGGTTCTGGATGAACTCAAGGCCATGCTCGAAATGGGCATAATCGAGGAGTCCCACAGTGACTGGAGCAGCCCAGTGGTCCTGGTTCCCAAGGCTGATGGGTCGGTCCGGTTCTGTGTGGACTATAGAAAGGTCAATGCAGTGTCTAAATTTGACACGTACCCAATGCCTCGCATTGATGAGTTGCTTGATCGGTTAGGCGCTGCTCACTTTTATTCGACACTGGATCTAACTAAGGGATATTGGCAGATCCCCTTGACTCCTCTATCCCGAGAGAAAACGGCCTTTTCCACACCGTTTGGTTTACACCAATTTGTCACACACTTTGGGTTATTTGGGGCGCCCGCTACGTGCCAGCGGCTTATGGACAGGGTCCTCCGCCCTCATGCTGCCTACGCGGCTGCCTATCTAGATGACATAATAATCTACAGTCATGATTGGCCGCGGCACTTGGAACACCTGAGGGCTGTTCTAAAGTCGCTGAGGCGAGCGGGCCTCACAGCTAACCCGAAAAAGTGTGCAATTGGGCGGGTGGAAGTATGGTATCTGGGGTTCCACTGGGGTCATGGGCAGGTGCGTCCCCAAATTAACAAGACTGCAGCGATTGCGGCCTGCCCGAGGCCCAAGACCAAAAAGGAGGTGAGGCGGTTCTTGGGGCTGGCTGGCTATAATCGTAGGTTTATACCTAACTATTCAGATGTCACCAGCCCGCTAACCGACCTCACTAAAAAGGGGGCTCCAGATCCGGTCCAGTGGATGGAGCAATGCCAACAGGCCTTCTCTGAGGTAAAAGCTGCACTGTGTGGGGGGCCACTTTTACACTCCCCTGACTTCTTCTCTCTCTCTCCTTTATTTTGCAGACTGATGCATCGGGCAGGGGGCTGGGGGCCGTTCTGTCCCAGGTGGAGGGTGAGGAGCGCCCGGTGCTGTACATCAGCCGAAAGCTGTCGGTGCGCGAAAGCAAGTACAGCACAATTGAAAAGGAGTGTCTCACCATCAAGTGGGCAGTCCTCGCTGGGACGCCCTTTCACTCTCTGTTCGGACCACGCGCCCCTCCAGTGGCTCCACCGCATGAAGGATGCCAATGCGCGGATCACCCGTTGGTATCTCGCTCTCCAGCCATTTAAGTTCAAGGTGATCCACAGGCCAGGGGCACAGATGGTGGTGGTGGACTTCCTGTCCCGTCAGGGGGGGAGTCAGCTTCAGGCCGGACGGCTCCCCGGCCTGAGTCGGGCGGTGGGGGTATGTGGCAGCGGGGGCGTGGCCAAGCAGCAGTCTGTGAATGGAGGGCGGGGTCAGGGAAGGTAAGTGGCTACGTAGGTCATTACACCTGATGTCAATTTGTGTGTGTGTGTGTGTGTTTGTTTGTTGCAGGGATGGAGTATAAAGGGAGGGGGAGAGGAGAGAAGAGCAATTCGCTCCCCGACCACAACATGTGCGTGCATGAGTGAGTGAGTGAAAGAAAGAAAAAAGAAAGCTGAAAAGCTCAATAAAGTGCGTGTGTGTGAACACGAACTCTCGCCTGCCGTGCTTCTGTGCTCCACCCACATCGGGGATTACTACATATACCTATGATGAAAATTACAGGCCTCTCTCATCTTTTTAAGTGGGAGAACTTGCACAATTGGTGACTGACTAAATACTTTTTTGCCCCACTGTGTGTGTGTGTGTGTGTGTGTGTGTGTATATATATATATATATATATATATATATATATATATATATATAAAAATCTCCGTCTCACCCCCGGCGGGGGGGGGGTATCCATGTCATCCTCAAGCTCGGGTCCTCTACCAGAGGCCTGGGAGTTTGAGGGTTCTGCGCAGTATCTTCGATGTTCCTAGGACTGCGCTCTTCTGGACTGAGGCTTCAGATGTTGTTCCTGGGATTTGCTGGAGCCCCTCTCCCAGTTTGGGGGTTACTGCCCCAAGTGCCCCCACTACCACGGGGACCACACAACCCTTGACCTTCCACATCCGTTCTAGCTGCTCTTTCAACCCTTGATACTTCTCAAGTTTCTCATGTTCCTTCTTCCTGATGTTGGCGTCAGCTGGGATCGCCACATCTATCACCACCACCCTCTTCTGCTCTTTGTCCACCACCACTATGTCCGGTTGGCTAGCCAGGATCTGTTTGTCAGTCTGGAAGCTGAAGTCCCACAGAACCTTGGCCCTGTTGTTCTCAGCCACCTTCTGTGGTATGGCCCATTGGGACTTGGGTACTTCTATTCCATACTGGTTGCAGATGTTCCTGTATACTATCCCAGCCACTTGGTTGTGCCTCTCCATGTACGCTGATCCAGCTAGCATCTTACACCCTGCTACTATGTGCTGGACTGTTTCAGGGGCTTCTTTGCACAGTCTGCATCTTGGGTCTGATCTACTCTGGTAGATCCTGGCCTCTATGGCTCTTGTGCTTATGGCCTGTTCTTGTGCTGCCATGATTAGTGCCTCTGTGCTGTCTGTCAGTCCTGCATTATCCAGCCACTGGTAGGATTTCTTGATATCAGCCACTTCCTCTATCTGACGGTGGTACATGCCATGTAGGGGTTTGTCCCTCCAGGTTGTCTGTTCCTCCTCCTCCTCTGCACTCTCATCAGGGTTCTGCTGCCTGAGACATTCACTTAGCAGTTCATCCTTTGGGGCCATCTTTCTGATGTATTCTCGGATTTTCGATGTTTCATCCTGGACCGTGGTCTTGATGCTCACTAGCCCTCGGCCTCCCTCTTTCCGTTTAGTGTATAGTCTCAGGGTGCTGGACTTGGGGTGGAACCCGCCATGCATGTTGAGGAGCTTTCTAGTCTTGATATCTGTGGCTTCTATCTCCTCCTTTGGCCAGTTTATGATACCAGCAGGGTATCTGATGACTGGTAGTACGTACATGTTGATGGCTAGGACCTTGTTCTTACCATTCAGCTGACTTTTCAGGACCTGCCTTACTCTCTGGAGGTATTTGGCTGTGGTTGACTTCCTTGTGGCCTCTTCATGGTTTCCATTAGCCTGTGGGATGCCAAGGTACTTGTAACTGTCTTGGATATCACCTATGTTGCCCTCTGGTAGGTCAGTCCCCTCAGTCTGGACCATCTTGCCTCTCTTTGAGACCATCCGGCCACACTTGTCCAATCCGAATAACATCCCTATGTCATCACTGTAGATCCGGGTGGTGTGGATCAGCGAGTCTATTTCTCACTTGTTCCTGGCATACAGCTTGATGTCATCCATGTAGAGCAGGTGGCTGATTGTTGCCCCACTACGGAATCGGTACCCGTAGCCGCTCTTCGTGATGATCCGACTGAGGGGGTTCAGGCCTATGCAGAACAGCAGTGGTGATAGCGCATCTCCTTGGTATATGCCGCACTTGATGTTGACTTGGGCAATGGGTTTTGAGTTGGCCTCTAGGGTTGTCTTCCACATTTCCATTGAGTTCTGGATGAAGGTCCTTAGGTTCCTGTTGATCTTATACAGTTCCAGACATTCCAGTATCCATGTGTGTGGCATTGAGTCATAGGCTTTCTTGTAGTCAATCCAGGCAGTGCACAGGTTGGTCTGTCTCTTCTTACAGTCGCCCTTGTATTGAACCACATGCTTACTCATTTTTGCCGCAATGATGCCTGACAGGGCCTTCCATGTTGTGCAGAGACAAGTAATTGGCCGGTAGTTGGATGGGATGGTGGTCCTTCTGGGGGTCCTTCATGATTAGGACTGTCCTGCCTTGGGTTAGCCATTCTGGGTGGGTCCCATCCCTCAGCAGCTGGTTCATCTGTGCTGCTAGGCGTTCATGGAGTGCAGTTAGCTTCTTCAGCCAGTACGTATGGATCATATCGGGGCCTGGTGCTGTCCAGCTCTTCATCTTTGACACTCTTTCTTGGACATCTGCCATTGAGATGGTTACTGGTTCTTGTTCTGGGAGGTTGCTGTGGTCAGCTCTTAGGTCCACTAACCATTGGGCATCGGTGTTGTGTGATGCCTTTCTTTCCCATATGTCTTTCCAGTATTTTTCCACCTCAGCTCTTGGTGGGTCTGACCGGTTGTTGTTCCCCTGCCACTGAGAGTATACCTTGGCTGGTTCAGTGGAGAACAGCTTGTTTATTCTCCCGGCTTCTCCCTCCTTGGTGTATCTCTTCAACCGGGTGGCCAGAGCTGTTAGTCGCTGTTTGGCAGTTTCAAGTATGGAGAGTGAGTTGTACTTCCTGGGTGCCCACCATGTTCCCTTTCTGTCCCGAGCCCACCTTGTGTCCAAGCATCTCCATGATTACTGTTGCTGTACTGTGTATCAGCTTGTTGGTCTCTGTGATGGTTCTTGTGGAGATTGTCTTCAGAGCAGCATTCACATCTACTAGTAGATCTTCTGAAGGTACTTGGCAACTCAGCTTCGGGGGCTCCAGGTTTCCAGTTGGGTCACGATCTTCCTTCCTTCAGGTCAGCAGCTCTTGTGTTGAGGCTATTAGCTGTTGGGGCTCGGTGGGGCTTGTGATGATGATGACGACATCTCCCCGCTGACCTGTCTTCCCCCTTGCCGTACAATTTCATTAAGTTGTGATAGTAGATTTTGGAACACTGGGATAATAGCTGTTTATTTGTTAGCCTTGATTGTGGGTTTCGAAGTATCCAATGGTCCCACATTCATGTATCCCCTGCATGTATCCCCTCTTTCTGGGATTACTTGTATAGTAGCATTATTTTCTGTCCTCAAGCACCACTGTCCTCATCCATCGATGTCTTGTTCCAGTAGCCCATTTCTCATCAGTTTGCCCTGGTTCCCTAGCAACTGACGCAGACCTTGTTGACCCGGGCGGTATGACTCTATCAGTTATGTCTTCACTCATTCCTGAGGTATATCATGAGGGGTCTTGCCTAAGGACCCTTACTGGATGATGTTTTGCATCATAGTCAGTGAGCATTACCACTGTACTATCCAGCTGATGTTTGATGATGATGATTTTTATATATATATATATATATATATAAAATGTGTGTGTGTGTGTGTGTATATATATATATATATACACACAGTGGTGCTTGAAAGTTTGTGAACCCTTTAGAATTTTCTATATTTCTGCATAAATATGACCTAAAACATCATCAGATTTTCACACAAGTCCTAAAAGTAGATAAAGAGAACCCAGTTAAACAAATGAGACAAAAATATTATACTTGGTCATTTATTTATTGAGGAAAATGATCCAATATTACATATCTGTGAGTGGCAAAAGTATGTGAACCTCTAGGATTAGCAGTTAATTTGAAGGTGAAATTAGAGTCAGGTTCTTTCAAATCAATGGGATGACAATCAGGTGTGAGTGGGCACCCTGTTTTATTTAAAGAACAGGGGATCAATCCAAGTCTGATCTTCACAACACATGTTTGTGGAAGTGTATCATGGCACAAACAAAGGAGATTTCTGAGGACCTCAGAAAAAGCGTTGTTGATGGTCATCAGGATGGAAAAGGTTACAAAACCATCTCTAAAGAGTTTGGACTCCACCAATCCATAGTCAGACAGATTGTGTACAAATGGAGGAAATTCAAGACCATTGTTACCCTCCCC
Organism: Neoarius graeffei; assembly: GCF_027579695.1. NCBI lineage: Eukaryota > Metazoa > Chordata > Actinopteri > Siluriformes > Ariidae > Neoarius > Neoarius graeffei. Next base: position 42,249,900 of record NC_083578.1, on the reverse strand, counting down.
AGAAGTGGTCAACCAACAAAGATCACTCCAAGAGCAAGGCGTGTAATAGTCCGCGAGGTCACAAAGGACCCCAGGGTAACTTCTAAGCAACTGAAGACCTCTCTCACATTGGTTAATGTTCATGAGTCCACCATCAGGAGAACACCGAACAACAATGGTGTGCATGGCAGGGTTGCAAGAAAGTCACTGCTCTCCAAAAAGAACATTGCTGCTCATCTGCAGTTTGCTAAAGATCACATGGACAAGCCAGAAGGCTACTGGAAAAATGTTCTGTGGACGGATGATACCAAAATAGAAATTTTTGGTTTAAATGAGAAGTGTTATGTTTGGAGAAAGGAAAACACTGCATTCCAGCATAAGAACCTTATCCCATCTGTGAAGCATGGTGGTGGTAGTATCATGGTTTGGGCCTGTTTTGCTGCATCTGGGCCAGGATGGCTTGCCATCATTGATGGAACAATAAATTCTGAATTATACCAGTGAATTCTAAAGGAAAATGTCAGGACATCTGTCCATGAACTGAATCTCAAGAGAAGGTGGGTCATGCAGCAAGACAATGACCCTAAGCACACAAGTCATTCTACCAAAGAATGGTTAAAGAAGAATAAAGTTAATGTTTTGGAATGGCCAAGTCAAAGTCCTGACCTTAATCCAATCGAAATGTTGTGGAAGGACCTGAAGCGAGCAGTTCATGTGAGGAAACCCACCAACATCCCAGAGTTTGAAGCTGTTCTGTTTGGAGGAATGGGCTAAAATTCCTCCAAGCTGGTGTGCAGGACTGATCAACAGTTACTGGAAATGTTTAGTTGCAGTTATTGCTGCACAAAGGGGTCACACCAGATACCGAAAGTAAAGGTTCACATACTTTTGCCACTCACAGATATGTAATATTGGATCATTTTCCTCAATAAATAAATGACCAAGTATAATATTTTTGTCTCATTTGTTTAACTGGGTTCTCTTTATCTACTTTTAGGACTTGTGTGAAAATCTGATGATATTTTAGGTCATATTTATGCAGAAATATAGAAAATTCTCAAGGGTTCACAAACTTTCAAGCACCACTGTGTGTATATATATATATATATATATATATATATATATATATATATATATATATATATAATGTGTGTGTGTGTTATTTTTATATATATATATATATAGAGAGAGAGAGAGAGAGGCGGCACGGTGGTGTAGTGGTTAGCGCTGTCGCCTCACAGCAAGAAGGTCCTGGGTTCGAGCCCTGGGGCCGGCGAGGGCCCTTCTGTGTGGAGTTTGCATGTTGTCTGCGTGGGTTTCCTCCGGGTGCTCCGGTTTCCCCCACAGTCCAAAGACATGCAGGTTAGGTTAACTGGTGACTCTAAATTGACCGTAGGTGTGAGTGTGAATGGTTGTCTGTGTCTATGTGTCAGCCCTGTGATGACCTGGCGACTTGTCCAGGGTGTACCCCGCCTTTCGCCCGTAGTCAGCTGGGATAGGCTCCAGCTTGCCTGCGACCCTGTAGAAGGATAAAGCGGCTAGAGATAATGAGATGAGATATATATATATATATATATATATATATATTATATTACACGTGTGTGTGTGTGTGTGTGTATGTATATATATATATATATATATATATATATATATATATATATATATATATATATATATAATGTGTGTGTGTGTGATATATCGATATATAGCAGGTAGATGGAGCTCGTTAGCCTTGGTTGGCAGTCCATCTAGGAGAGGAAAATTTTGATTTCAAACCTCCGTGGCCTTGCAGCTATACCCTGTCCTGGATAGGCCATCAAGTTCTGGTAACTTCAAACACAGATAGCTCCGGGCTGATGAGGCTCGATAACCTGGCTGGCAACTCATCTTGGAGAGCAAACTCCAAAATTAACTGCTGCTGTCTCGTGACTTACCCTTCCATGGGAGAGACTTCGGGAGTAAACCCTGAGGATAAATCCAGAGGTGGAGTCCGTTAGGCAGGTCGTCATTGTTGCAACCTTGTGCCAGCAACTCCTGTGTCGCCCTGATGCCAGGCGTACTTGCTTGCATTTCCCCTGGACCCTATCAGCTGCGAGGAGAGGGGGGACCTACTGCATGGGCAACAGTCAGTCCTCCATATTAATCTGCCCAGGCTTGCACCTGGAGAGGCCACTCCAGCTTCGCTGTTCTTCAGCGTAGGCATAACACGGGGAGCAGCAGTCTACCAGTTATAAGCCCATGCTCCTTTGGCATAGAGCTGGGCGCTAGGGGTTGCTCTCGACGGTGGGAGGAATTTTTCAATTCCATTGGGTAGTCACCGCCCGCCTTAATCCGGGCAGCCCTTGGACAATAAGGTACTACCCCGCCACAGCCTGCTTGCTCCATTGGGTGCTTGGAGCTAGGACAAAATCAACAGGCAGGTTGTAAATCCCAGCACCTGGCAAACATCGTTCACACACTATGAAGACGCCAGCTCTTCAAATATCAAGCTGGAATGTAAGAACAATGTGTCCCGGTTTTAATCGCAACCCTCAGTTTATGGACGACCTTCAGAAGACTGCTGTAATACAACTCCGATTCCAAAAATGTTGGGACAAAGTACAAATTGTAAATAAAAATGGAATGCAATGATGTGGAAGTTTCAAAATTCCATATTTTATTCAGAATAGAACATAGATGACATATCAAATGTTTAAACTGAGAAAATGTATCATTTAAAGAAAAAAAATTAGGTGATTTTAAATTTCATGACAACAACACATCTCAAAAAAGTTGGGACAAGGCCATGTTTACCACTGTGAGACATCCCCTTTTCTCTTAACAAGAGTCTGTAAATGTCTGGGGACTGAGGAGACAAGTTGCTCAAGTTTAGGGATAGAAATGTTAACCCATTCTTGCCTAATGTAGGATTCTAGTTGCTCAACTGTCTTAGGTCTTTTTTGTCATATCTTCCGTTTTATGATGCGCCAAATGTTTTCTATGGGTGAAAGATCTGGACTGCAGGCTGGCCAGTTCAGTACCCAGACCCTTCTTCTACGCAGCCATGATGCTGTAATTGATACAGTATGTGGTTTGGCATTGTCATGTTGGAAAATGCAAGGTCTTCCCTGAAAGAGACGTCATCTGGATGGGAGCATATGTTGCTCTAGAACCTGGATATACCTTTCAGCATTGATGGTGTCTTTCCAGATGTGTAAGCTGCCCATGCCACACGCACTAATGCAACACCATACCATCAGAGATGCAGGCTTCTGAACTGAGTGCTGATAACAACTTGGGTCGTCCTTCTCCTCTTTAGTCCGAATGACACAGCGTCCCTGATTTCCATAATGAACTTCAAATTTTGATTCGTCTGACCACAGAACAGTTTTCCACTTTGCCACAGTCCATTTTAAATGAGCCTTGGCCCAGAGAAGACGTCTGCACTTCTGGATCATGTTTAGATACGGCTTCTTCTTTGAACTATAGAGTTTTAGCTGGCAACGGCGGATGGCACGGTGAATTGTGTTCACAGATAATGTTCTCTGGAAATATTCCTGAGCCCATTTTGTGATTTCCAATACAGAAGCATGCCTGTATGTGGTGCAGTGCCGTCTAAGGGCCCGAAGATCACGGGCACCCAAGTATGGTTTTCCAGCCTTGACCCTTACGCACAGAGATTCTTCCAGATCCTTGGAATCTTTTGATGATATTATGCACTGTAGATGATGATATGTTCAAACTCTTTGCAATTTTATACTGTCGAACTCCTTTCTGATATTGCTCCACTATTTGTCGGCACAGAATTAGGGGGATTGGTGATCCTCTTCCCATCTTTACTTCTGAGAGCCGCTGCCACTCCAAGATGCTCTTTTTATACCCAGTCATGTTAATGACCTATTGCCAATTAACCCAATGAGTTGCAATTTGGTTCTCCAGCTGTTCCTTTTTTGTACCTTTAACTTTTCCAGCCTCTTATTGCCCCTGTCCCAACTTTTTTGAGATGTGTTGCTGTCATGAAATTTCAGATGAGCCAATATTTGGCATGAAATTTCAAAATGTCTCACTTTCGACATTGTTCGAACATAGACATGTTGTCTATGTTCTATTGTGAATACAATATCAGTTTTTGAGATTTGTAAATTATTGCATTCTGTTTTTATTTACAATTTGTACTTTGTCCCAACTTTTTTGGAATCGGGGTTGTAGACAGAGAACTCTACCGCCTCAACGTCGACATTGCAGCATTGCAAGAGACTAGACTGCCTGAAATGGGATCCTTAAGAGAACAGAATTACACATTTTTCTGGCAGGGGAAAAGATTTGACGAGCCTAGACTACACAGCATAGGCTTTGCGGTTATGAACTCCTTGCTGTCCACCATTGAGCCGCCATTAGGAGGTTCGGAGAGACTTCTGACCTTATGAATGACAACTAGAACAGGTGTAGTCAACTTTGTGTGTGTTTATTCACCAATTTTATGCTCCACCGCGGAAGAGAAAGACCAGTTCTACAACGCCCTTGGCTCGACCATCAAGAGTGTGCCCAGCAAGGAAGGACTCTTTATCATGGGAGATTTCAACGCTAGAGTCAGTGCTGACTTTGAAGCTTGGCTGTCTGTCATCGGCCATTATGGTATTGGTAAGATGAACGAAAATGGCCAAAGACTTCTAGAGCTCTTCTCTTTCCACAACCTGGTGGTGACCAACACCTTCTTCCAGAACAAGGAGAGGCACAAAGTTTCATGGTGCCACCCAAGATCCAACCAATGGCACCAGCTAGACCTGATTCTCGCCAGGAAAAAAGACCTGAACCACGTGCACAACACCAGAAGCATGCACAGTGCTGACTGTGACACCGACCATGTCCTTGTTTGCTCTGTCCTTTGCCTTGTTCCACGCAAGCTACATCACTCCAAGACAAAGTGCGTCCCGCGTATTAATGCCAGTCAAGCCTCATGTCCACTCAGAGTACAAACGCCTTCTCGATTCCCTAAAAACATCTTTGGGAAACAGTCTTTCACCTGCAGAGACAGCTGAATCGAAATGCACTCATGTACGCACCGCCCTATACCAATCTGGGCTCGAGGCATTCGGAAAGAAGGAACAACAGAACCAGGATTGGTTTGAAGCCAACTGGCAGAAATGGAGCCTGTAGTGGAGGCAAAGCATGCTGCACATTTAGCCCACGTAAGCAATCCATGTCAGGCTACAAGGGATGCACTGAGAGCTGCACGCATTAGATGCCAAAAGACGGCCCAACGCTGCGCAAATGACTACTGGCTGAAGCTCAGTCAGAGGATCCAGTCTGATGCTGACTGCGGAAACACCAGCAGCATGTATGCAGGCATTAAGAAGGCCACAGGCCCGTCAGCTACAAAGAGCGTCCCACTGAAAACCAAATCTGGCAAATTCATCACCGACCAGAAGAAGCAGATAGAGCGATGGGTGGAGCACTATCTAGAACTGTACTCCACCCAAAATGTAACTACAGATGCTGCCCTTGACACCATCAGCCAGCTGCCCATTCTTGCAGAACTGGACAAGGAGCCTACAATGCAAGAGCTCAGTAAGGCTATTGACTCCCTATCGAGTGGCAAGGCCCCGGGTGAGGATGGAATTCCCCCTGAAGTGATCAAGCATGGCAAAGAAGCACTTATCCCAGACCTGTACGATCTACTCATACTGGTCTGGAGGGAGGGCTCTGTTCCGCAGGACTGGTGGGGCACCAAGATTGTAACCCTCTATAAGAACAAAGGCGACTGCAGTGACTGCTACAGGGGCATCTCCCTGCTGAGAATAGTGGGTAAGATCCTAGCCAGAGTCGTCCTGGAGCGACTGTATGTCCTAGCAACTCGCGTCTACCCAGAAGCTCAGTGTGCCTTTAGGGCTGGCAGGTCCACCATCGACATGATCTTCTCTGTCAGACAACTGCTGGAAAAATGCTGGGAGCAGAACCGACCAGTCTTCCTCGCCTTCATTAACCTAACCAAGGCGTTCGACCTCATTAGCAGAAGCGGACTTTTCCTCATCCTGAAGATCAACTGCCCCCCTAAGCTGCTTTCCGTCATGGAGTCCTTCCACACGGATATGTACAGCACTGTCTGTTACAATGGACAAATGTCAACACCATTCCCAATCTACAGTGGAGTCAAGCAGGGCTGCGTTCTCGCACCAACACTGTTTGGGGATATTCTTCTCAGTGCTTCTAGCATACGCCTTCAAGGACAACGATGATGGTGTCTACCTCCACACACGATCTGACGGAAAGCTGTTCAACCTAGCAAGACTTCACGCTAAGACCAAGATGAGACACATCACTATCAGAGAGGCTCTCTTTGCAGACAACATTGCTCTCGCGACCCACTCAGGCGATGCTCTACAGAGATTGATCAACCTTTTCACTAAAGCTTGTGATGAGTTCAGTCTTACCATCAGCATAAAGAAGACCGAAGTGATGGGACAAGGCATTGACCACCCACCACGCATCTATCTTGGAAGCCACAAGCTCAACTCAGTCGAGAAATTCCAGTACCTTGGGTCCATAATTAGCTCGAATCTCTCACTAGAACCAGAGATCAATGCTAGAATAGGAAAGGCCTCAGCAATCATGTCCGAGCTCCACACCAGAGTATGGTCCAACAACAACCTCACCATTAGTACTAAAATGCAGGTGTACAGAGCTTGTGTCCTGAGCACACTTCTTTACTCCAGCGAAACTTGGACAACCTACTCCACTCAGGAGAGAAGACTCAACAGCTTCCATCTTCACTGCCTCAGACGCATCCTCGGCATCAGTTGGCAAGATAAAATCCCAAACACCGATGTGCTCGAGCACACAGAACTTCCATCTATCTACACGTTCCTTAGCCAACGCTGTCTTCGCTGGCTGGGCCATGTACGCTGCATGGATGACAGCAGGATACCTAAAGATCTACTGTACTGCGAGTTGTCAGAAGGCTCTAGATCTCGTGGCTGCCCAAGGCTCCGCTTCAAAGATGCCTGCAAGTGTGACTTGAAATCCGCCGGGATCAGCGTACAGTCTTGGGAGACCACTGCCAAGTCCAGAAGTTCTTGGAAAGCTGCCGTTGCGAGCAGGACCAAAGAAGCCAAATTATTACATGGTGTCAACCAAAAGCGAAAGAGAGCAGCACGCAAGTCTTCCCGGCAAGATCAGGAACCATCTTTGTACATCTGTCCTTCTTGCCAAAGAGATTGCCATTCCTGCATCGGCTTGTTTAGCCATGCAAAGAAGTGCTAATCAAGGTGCATCCCATAGTCTCATGAGACAGAAGGAGGCCGAAAAAAAAAATATATATATATATATATATATATATATATATATATATATATATATATATACGGGGCGGCACGGTGGTGTAGTGGTTAGCGCTGTCGCCTCACAGCAAGAAGGTCCGGGTTCGAGCCCCGTGGCCGGCGAGGGCCTTTCTGGGCGGAGTTTGCATGTTCTCCCCGTGTCCGTGTGGGTTTCCTCCGGGTGCTCCGGTTTCCCCCACAGTCCAAAGACATGCAGGTTAGGTTAACTGGTGACTCTAAATTGACCGTAGGTGTGAATGTGAGTGTGAATGGTTGTCTGTGTCTATGTGTCAGCCCTGTGATGACCTGGCGACTTGTCCAGGGTGTACCCCGCCTTTCGCCCGTAGTCAGCTGGGATAGGCTCCAGCTTGCCTGCGACCCTGTAGAAGGATAAAGCGGCTAGAGATACTGATGAGATGAGATAAAATATATATATACACACACACACACACACACACTATTATATATATTAGTGTGTGTATATATGTGTGTGTGTGTGTGTGTGTGTGTGTATATATATATATATATATATATATATATATATATATATAGTGCATCTCAAAAAATTTGAATATTGTGAAAAAGTTCAATATTTTCCATCAGTTATTTAAGAAAGTGAAAGTTAAGTTATATATTATAGACTCATTACACATAAACTAAAATGTTTCAAGCATTTTTCTATTTTAATTTTCATCAGTATGGCATACAGTACAAAAACATAAAAAAACATCTCAAAATATTAGAATATTTCATTTCGAGTTTGAGTAAAACAGTATGAACACAGTATCTGTGAAGATACTCAGTCATCCAGGTACATAGTAATCTGTGGTTGGTAGAAGAGAGCAACTGGACTTGCTTGAAAAGTCTTGAAGATGTTTCTCCTCTCGTCCGAAAGGCATCCTCAGTTCTGTCTGTTTAATAGGGAATATCAAGTATTTATCCTCTCATGGATTATCATAGAATCTGAATCAGAATGCTGATGGCTGCATTGTAGGTGGCTGATAGATGTCATAGACACCCACCTCTGTTCAGTGATGGTCGTTCCAGGTTGACAAAAATGAACGATCCTCTCTAGCTAAGATGTCTGCCAGTTTTCTGGAAGTCCTCTCGTACTCCCGCACCAGTTGAAGGGAACTCATCCCAAAGTGCGTAGAAACATATCTGTGAAGATACTCAGTCATCCAGGTACATAGTAATCTGTGGTTGGTAGAAGAGAGCAACTGGACTTGCTTGAAAAGTATGATGATCCATGAGAGGATAAATACTTGATACTCCCTATTAGACATACAGAACTGAGGATGCCTTTCGGACGAGAGGCGAAACGTCTTCAAGACTTTTCAAGCAAGTCCAGTTGCTCTCTTCTACCAACCACAGATTAGTATGAACACAGTGTATCTCTCGGTCTAGTTCAGTACACACAACCACAATCATGGGGAAGACTGCTGACTGGACTGTTGTCCAGAAGATGATCACTGATGCCCTCCACAAGGAGGGTAAGCCACAAAAGGTCATTGCTGAAAAGGGTGGCTGGAAAAGGTGCACAAGCAACAGGGATGGCCGCAGTCTTGAGAGGATTGTCAAGAAAAGTTGATTCAAGAACTTGGGAGAGCTTCACAAGGAGTGGACTGAGGCTGGTGTCAGTGTATCAAGACCCATCACGAACAGACATCTTCAAGAAAGGGGATACAACTTTTGCATTCCTAATATCAAGCTACTCCTGAGCTAGAGACAATGTCAGAAGTGTCTTATCTGGGCTAAGGAGTGAAAGAAATGGACTGTTGCTCAGTGGTCCAAAGTCCTCTTTTCAGACAAAAGTACATTTTGCATTTAATTTGGAAATCATGGTTCTAGAGTCTGGAGGAAGAGTGGAGAGGCACAGAATCCAAGGTGTTTGAAGCCCAGTGTCAAGTTTCCACAGTCTGTGATGATTTGGGGTGCCATGTCATCTGCTGGTGTTGGTCCACTGTATTTTATCAAGTCCAAGGTCAACACAGCCATCTACCAGGAGATTTTAGAGCACTTCCTGCTTCCATCTGCTGACGAGCTTTTTGGAGATGCTGATTTCCTTTTCCAGCAGGACTTGGCACCTACCCACAGTGCCAAAATGACTACCACATGGTTTGCTGACCATGATATTACTGTGTTTGATTGGCCAGCCAACTTGCCTGACCTGAACCCCATAGAGAGTCTATGGGGTATTGTCAAGAGGAAGATGAGAAACACCCGACCCAAAAATACAGATACGCTGAAGGCCACTATCAAAGTAACCTGGGCTTCAATAACACCTCAGCAGTGCCACAGACTGATCACCTCCATGCCACACCGCATTGATAGTAATTCATGGTAAAGGAGCCCCAACCAAGTATTGAGTGTATAAATGAATATACTTTTCAGAAGTTGGACATTTCTGTATTGTAAATCCTTTTTTTGATTGATCTTAGGGAATATTCTAATAATTTGAGATACTGGATTTCTGATTTTCATGAGCTATAAGCCATAATCATCAAAATTAAAACAAAAAAGGCTTTAAGTATTTCACTTTACATGTAATGAAGATAGAATACAGTGGTGCTTGAAAGTTTGTGAACCCTTTAGAATTTTCTATATTTCTGCATAAATATGACCTAAAACATCATCAGATTTTCACACAAGTCCTAAAAGTAGATAAAGAGAACCCAGTTAAACAAATGAGACAAAAATATTATACTTGGTCATTTATTTATTGAGAAAAATGATCCAATATTACATATCTGTGAGTGGCAAAAGTATGTGAACCTCTAGGATGAGCAGTTCATTTGAAGGTGAAATTAGCGTCAGGTGTTTTCAATCAATGGGATGAAAATCAGGTGTGAGTGGGCACCCTGTTTTATTTAAAGAACAGGGATCTATCAAAGTCTGATCTTCACAACACATGTTTGTGGAAGTGTATCATGGCACAAACAAAGGAGATTTCTGAGGACCTCAGAAAAAGCATTGTTGATGCTCATCAGGCTGGAAAAGGTTACAAAACCATCTCTAAAGAGTTTGGACTCCACCAATCCACAGTCAGACAGATTGTGTACAAATGGAGGAAATTCAAGACCATTATTACCAACAAAGATCACTCCAAGAGCAAGGCGTGTAATAGTCGGCGAGGTCACAAAGGACCCTGGGGTAACTTCTAAGCAACCGAAGGCCTCTCTCACATTGGCTAATGTTAATGTTCATGCGTCCACCATCAGGAGAACACTGAACAACAATGGTGAGCATGGTTGTGTTGCAAGGAGAAAGCCACTGCTCTCCAAAAAGAACATTGCTGCTCGTTTGCAGTTTGCTAAACATCATGTCGCCAGAAGGCTATTGGAAAAATGTTTGGTGGATGGATGAGACCAAAATAGAACTTTTTGGTTTAAATTAGAAGCGTTATGTTTGGAGAAAGGAAAACACTGCATTCCAGCATAAGAACCTTATCCCATCTGTGAAACATGGTGGTGGTAACATCATGGTTTGGGCCTGTTTTGCTGCATCTGGGCCAGGACGGCTTGCCATCATTGATGGAACAATGAATTCTAAATTATACCAGCGAGTCCTAAAGGAAAATGTCAGGACATCTGTCCATGAACTGAATCTCAAGAGATGGTGGGTCATGCAGCAAGACAACGACCCTAAGCACACAAATCGTTCTACCAAAGAATGGTTAAAGAATAAAGTTAATGTTTTAGAATGGCCAAGTCAAAGTCCTGACCTTAATCTAATCAAAATGTTGTGGAAGGACCTGAAGCAAGCAGTTCATGTGAGGAAACCCACCAACATCCCAGAATTGAAGCTGTTCTATATGGAGGAATGGGCTAAAATTCCTCCAAGCCGGTGTGCAGGACTGATCAACAGTTACCGTAAACGTTTAGTTGCAGTTATTGCTGCACAAGGGGGTCACACCAGATACTGAAAGCAAAGGTTTACATACTTTTGCCACTCACAGATAGGTAATATTGGCTTATTTTCCTCAATAAATAAATGACCAAGTATAATATTTTTGTCTCATTTGTTTAACTGGGTTCTCTTTTATCTACTTTTAGGACTTGTGTGAAAATCTGATGATGTTTTAGGTCATATTTGTGCAGAAATATAGAAAATTCTAAAGGGTTCACAAACTTTCAAGCACCACTGTATATGAAAGTTTACCTTTTTGAATTAAATTATGAAAAAAGGAACTTTTTCATGGTATTCAAATTTTTTGAGATTCACGTGTGTGTGTGTGTGTGTGTGTGTGTATATGTATGTGTGTGTGTGTGTGTGTATATATATATATATATATATATATATATATATATATATATATATATATAATGTGTGTGTATATGTGTATATATATATACAGTGGTGCTTGAAAGTTTGTGAGCCCTTTAGAATTTTCTATATTTTAAAACATCAGATTTTCACACAAGTCCTAAAAGTAGATAAAGAGAACCCAGTTAAACAAATGAGACAAAAATATCATACTTGATCATTTATTTATTGATGAAAATGATCTAATATTACATATCTGTGAGTGGCAAAAGTATGTGAACCTTTGCTTTCAGTATCTGGTGTGACCCCCTTGTGCAGCAATAACTGCAACTAAACGTTTACGGTAACTGTTGATCAGTCCTGCACACCGGCTTAGAGGAATTTTAGCCCATTCTTCCGTACAGAACAGCTTCAACTCTGGGATGTTGGTGGGTTTCCTCACATGAACAATTCGTTTCAGGTCCTTCCACAACATTTCGATTGGATTAAGGTTAGGACTTTGACTTGGCCATTCCAAAACATTAACTTTATTCTTCTTTAACCATTCTTTGGTAGAACAACTTGTGCGCTTAGGGTCGTTGTCTTGCTGCATGACCCACTTTCTCTTGAGATTCAGTTCATGAACAGATGTCCTGACATTTTCTTTTAGAATTCGCTGGTATAATTCAGAATTCATTGTTCTATTAATGATGGCAAGATGTCCTGGCCCAGATGCAGCAAAATGGGCCCAAACCATGATACTACCACCACCATGTTTCACAGATGGGATAAGGTTCTTATGCTGGAATGTAGTGTTTTCCTTTCTCCAAACATAACGCTTCTCATTTAAACCAAAAAGTTCTATTTTGGTCTCATCCATTCACAAAAGATTTTTCCAATAGCCTTCTGGCTTGTCCACATGATCTTTAGCAAACTGTAGATGAGCAGCAACGGTCTTTTTGGAGAGCAGTGGCTTTCTCCTTGCAACCCTGCCATGCACACCATTGTTGTTCAGTGTTCTCCTGATGATGGACTCATGAACATTACCATTAGCCAATGTGAGAGAGGCCTTCAGTTGCTTAGAAGTTACCCTGGGGTCCTTTGTGACCTCACCGACTATTACACGCCTTGCTCTTGGAGTGATCTTTGTTCGTCGACCACTCCTGGGGAGGGTAACAATGGTCTTGAATTTCCTCCATTTGTACACAATCTGTCTGACTGTGGATTGGTGGAGTCCAAACTCTTTACAGATGGTTTTGTAACCTTTTCCAGCCTGATGAGCATCAACAACGCTTTTTCTGTGGTCCGCAGAAATCTCCTTTGTTCGTGCCATGATACACTTCCACAAACATGTGTTGTGAAGATCAGACTTTGATAGATCCCTGTTCTTTAAATAAAACAGGGTGCCCACTCACACCTGATTTTCATCCCATTGATTGAAAACACCTGACTCTAATTTCACCTTCAAATTAACTGCTAATCCTAGAGGTTCACATATTTTTGCCACTCACAGATATGTAATATTGGATAATTTTCCTCAATAAATAAATGACCAAGTATAATATTTTTGTCTCATTTGTTTAACTGGGTTCTCTTTATCTACTTTTAGGACTTGTGTGAAAATCTGACCATGTTTTAGGTCATATTTATGCAGAAATATAGAAAATTCTAAAGGGTTCACAAACTTTCAAGCACCACTGTCTGTGTGTGTGTGTGTGTGTGTGTGTGTGTGTATATATATATATATATATATATATATATATATATATATACACACACACACACACAGACAGTGGTGCTTGAAAGTTTGTGAACCCTTTAGAATTTTCTATATTTCTGCATAAATATGACCTAAAACATCATCAGATTTTCACACAAGTCTGAAAAGTAGATAAAGAGAACCCAGTTAAACAAATGAGACAAAAATATTATACTTGGTCATTTATTTATTGAGGAAAATGACCCAATATTACATATCTGTGAGTGGCAAAAGTATGTGAACCTTTGCTTTCAGTATCTGGTGTGACCCCCTTGTGCAGCAATAACTGCAACTAAACGTTTCCGGTAACTGCTGATCAGTCCTGCACACCAGCCTGGAGGAATTTTAGCCCATTCCTCTGAACAAAACAGCTTCAACTCTGGGATGTTGGTGGGTTTCCTCACATGAACTGCTCACTTCAGGTCCTTCCACAACATTTGGATTGGATTAAGGTCAGGACTTTGACTTGGCCATTCCAAAACATTAACTTTATTCTTCTTTAACCATTCTTTGGTAGAACGACTTGTGTGCTTAGGGTCGTTTTCTTGCTGCATGACCCACCTTCTCTTGAAATTCAGTTCATGGACAGATGTCCTGACATTTTCCTTTAGAATTCACTGATATAATTCAGAATTCATTGTTCCATCAATGCTGGCAAGCTGTCCTGGCCCAGATGCAGCAAAACAGGCCCAAACCATGATACTACCACCACCATGTTTCACAGCTGGGATAAGGTTCTTATGCTGTAATACAGTGGTTTCCTTTCTGCAAACATAATGCTTCTCATTTAAACCAAAATTCTATTTTGGTCTCATCCATCCACAGAACATTTTTCCAATAGCCTTCTGGCTTGTCCACATGATCTTTAGCAAACTACAGACAAGCAGCAATGTTCTTTTTGGAGAGCAGTGGCTTTCTCCTTGCAACTCTGCCATGCAGACAACTGTTGTTCAGTGTTCTCCTGATGGTGGACTCATGAACATTAACATTAGCCAATGTGAGAGAGGCCTTCAGTTGCTTAGAATTTACCCTGGGGTCCTTTGTGACCTCGCCGACTATTACACGCCTTACTCTTGGAGTGATCGTTGTTGGTCGACCACTCCTGGGGAGGGTAACAATGGTCTTGAATTTCCTCCATTTGTACACAATCTGTCTGACTGTGGATTGGTGGAGTCCAAACTCTTTACAGATGGTTTTGTAACCTTTTCCAGCCTGATGAGCATCAACAACGCTTTTTCTGAGGTCCTCAGAAACCTCCTTTGTTCGTGCCATAATACATTTCCACAAACATGTGTTGTGAAGATCAGACTTTGATTGATCTCTGTTCTTTAAATAAAACAGGGCGCCCACTCACACCTGATTGCCATCCCAATTGATTGAAAACACCTGACTCTAATTTCACCTTCAAATTAACTGCTAATCCGAGAGGTTCACATACTTTTGCCACTCAGAGATATGTAATATTGGATTATTTTCCTCAGTAGATAAATGACCAAGTATAATATTTTTGTCTCATTTGTTTAACTGGGTTCTCTTTATCTACTTTTAGGACTTGTGTGAAAATCTGATGATGTTTTAAGTCATATTTATTCAGAAATATAGAAAATTCTAAAGGGTTCACAAACTTTCAAGCACCACTGTATATACACACACACACACACACACACACACACACACATTATATGTGTGTGTTTGTCTTTTTCTTATCTAGGGTGTTTATACTGTATATATTGTTTTTTCAATTATTCTATTTTTATTTATTGCATTGCCTGTTTGCACCATGGGTCAGAGAGGACTGAAATTTCATCTGTGCTGTATGTCGAGCATGTATAGCATGTTTGACAATAAAGTTGACTTGACTTGAAAAACACCCCCACAGCATGATGCTGCCACTACCATGCTTTGCTGTTAGAATGGGGTTCACAGGGTGATGGGAAGTGTTGGGTTTGTGCTACACATGGCATTTCCCCTGATGGCTAAAAAGTTCAAATTTAGTCTCATCTGAGAGAAGCATCTTTTTCCATGTATTTGGGGAGTCTGCCCCATGCTGTTGGGCAAACTCCAAACATGTTTTCTTAAAGGATATACAGAGAACCTTTTATTTTTAAGTACATTTCTGAGTTGATGGTATCTCCATCCTTGACTCTTGCATACTGCATAATTGGGAATAAAAAAATATATATTTTTGAGAGTTAAAATTGGGGGGGAGAGCATATCCAGTGAAGTCTGACGACTGATCCAGTCATTCTCCATACTGAGTACTCTGCCATTACTGCTCGGCTCACACTCCAGGAGAACTGGTGCAACTGAACTTTCTTTCCTTTTCTTTTAGTCTTTTCTTAATTGTTGGTACTGCACCCTCTTTCAATACGGGCTCATAGCCACCGCTCCTCAACAGATCAGAGGTTTCATATGAGTCCTCAGTAAAATGTGCAGAGGAGAGATCACTTCGTAGGTGCCCAATCTGTGAATTTCTCGCAAAACGCATCCAAATCTTTGCGGTTTGAACATTCTTGGATCATGAATGCAACATAAATCCACCTTCTGTTGTGTTGCTGCACCTGCCAGCAACACATCTGTGGCATGGTGATAAATTAGCTCAGAATGGAGGATCGGAGTTGCAGTCAGCTCTGTGTTTTAGTATAGTGGAAATGGTGATGAGAACGATAGACTTCCTGCTGTGATGTCACAGACGTCAAGGTCATTGACTTAGACCGCTACCTATATGAATCATGTTAATTGTAAAAATTACTATATTAGATTTATTGTTAATGCTTAAAACTATTCCTATGCCATTCTTGAGGTCTCAAGGCATTTATAAACTAAAAGTGAGGCCATGGTTCTGTGTATATGCTTTAAGCAATGGCTTTTTTTCTGACCACTCTTCCATAAAGCCCTGCTCTGTGAAATGTATGGCTTAAAGTGGTCCTATGGACAGACTCCCATTTCCACTGTGGAGCTCTGCAGCTCCTTCAGTGTTATCTTTGGTGTCTTTGTTGCATCTCCGATTAATGCCTTCTTGCCTGGTCTGTGAGTTTTGGTGGGTGACCTTCTCTTGTCAGGTTTGTAGTGGTGCCATAGTCTTTCCATTTTGCTATAATGGATTTAATGGTGCTCTTTGGGATATTCAAAGTTTGGGCTTTTTTTTTTTTTTTTAATAACCCAACCCTGATCTATACTTCTCCACAACTTTGTCTCTGACCTGTTTGGAGTGCTCCTTGGTTTTCATGTTGCTTGCTTAGTAGTGTTGCAGAGTCAGGGTCCTTCCAGAACAGGTTGATTTATACAGACGTCATGTGACACTTTGATTGCATACAGGTGAATCTTAATCAAATAATTGTGACTTATGAATTTAATTAGTTGGACCAGCTCTTATTTGTTTCATACGAAAGGGGGTGAATACCTATGCACACTCCAGATTTCTGTTTTTTCATCTTATTGTTGTCACAATAAAATAAATAATATTAAAAAAAACAATTTGCACCTTTTTAATGGTAGGCATATTGTATAAATCAAATGGTGCTAACCCCCAAAAAATCCATTTTCATTCCAGCTGGTAATGTGACAAAACATGATAAACACCAAGGAGGATGAATACTTTTGCAAGACACTGTAAGTGATATCAAAGCTACCTGAGTACCAGTCAGAATTAGCCATCTGCTTTCATCAATTCTCTTTTACCCTCACCACAGAAATGTGACTGACTATTTGTATACTGATAGGTTTTGATCTTTCTGTACTGAAGGAGGTTGAATTGATAAAGTATGATCTAGGAATGTAGACCTCTGCCGCTGAGGAGATTCTACCTCATGGATCAATCTGGGAGTAGCAGACGCAGCTGTTCAGAGATGTTCTCTCAGTTTATTGAAAGACAAACATGAGTACAGGTAGTCGTCGACTTACGACTGCGTTTGGTTACGACTGACCGGTCATAAACCGATCTGGTCGTAAGTCGGCCTATGTTAAATGAACGTAAGTATATTGTGATGTGTAATGATATTGTAATCATCTTAAAGTCTTATTTTATCAACATTTTCTTATTTCATTACCATGGCTCATTATTTGGTTTAAGTCAAACACTGCATACTACACTGTGTACAGTACAATTCGTTTAATATGTGCAAAACAAAAAATACGAAATACAGGTATGAAAAATAGAAAACATTTTAGTTTGAAACATACCAAAATACAAATGTAAAACATAGCAAAATACAAAATTTAGTGACTGCTGGCATCACTGGTGCTTGGCTGTGGGTCGTCTATGTCGTCATCAGCTGTTGCAGCGCTTGGGTTGTCGGGAGGATTTGCTCGTTTCATAAACCAGGAGCTGGGGTGGAAACTGTATGACGGAGTGCGCGAGGGCACGCGAGAGAGACTGCGCATGTGCCTGGAGCTGGGGCGGAAACTGTTGTACGCAGCAAGAGGCGCTGCCGGGAGCTGGGGCGGAAACTGTCGTACGCTCAGCTAGCTCAGCTGGGAAACACTTGCCAGTCATAACCAGACGGTCGTAAAGTCGATCGGTCGTAAGTCGACGACTACCTGTATATATTCATATTCAAGAGTGTTTTTTAGCTAAATGATTGGAAGATAGGATTTACAAAGCCAAGTTATCTGTGTATGGCAGGGTAGCATCAAGGGGTGGTGAAGCATTACATCACTGGTCAGGATAACCTTACGGAAACAAAGAACAGAGGGGCAAGTAAAAATAAGTTTCAAGGATTTAAATATAATTAGCCAAAACAAGAAGCAATCAAACCAGACTGTACCAATTGCAAGCATGCCAAACAGTTATCTCTCATACACTCAGGTTCTTTTTGCCTGAACATGCCATTAGTGCCAGTTGTGCACTAATCTAGTGGAATATGTATGTAGTTAATTTTTTTCCCATTTATATGCACTATTTTAGTGTAGTTGAGTAGTATGTACTTTACATGTAGTATGTAGTAATGATGAGTCATCTGTTTTATAACAGTGAAAGGAATGAAAATTGGCAGAATGCTGCACTATGAGTATGATAATCATGAGCTACCTAGTACTGTAAAAAAGTAGACAAGCTGTATTTTTAATCTAATGACCAAATTTTTTATAGTACTCATTCATCAGCAAACAAAAGAGCTGACAAAATGGGGTGGGGCACCCATGACCTGAAGGCTAGAGAAGCAGTTTTGGGCCTAAAGGGTCACTGGTTCGATTCCTGGGACTAGCAGGAAAAATGTGAGGGGAGTTGAGTTAAGGCACCTAACCCCCTACTGCTCCCCAGGCACTCTTGTGTAGCTACGCACTGCTCTGGGTATATGTATGTGCTCATTGCTCACTTTTGTGTGTGTATGCGTGTTTACTGCTTCAGATTGGTTAAAATGCAGAGAAGGAATATCACAGTACTTGAGTGTACATGTGGCTGTCTTGATAATACTCTTTCATAACTCAGTATCATGATATGACATTGAAAGGCCAAGACTACAGTTTTCAACAATGTTTTTGTGTTTGTATAATAAACTCTTACAATGTTTTAAACAGAAAATTGCAATAAAGCTAATCTGATGTTGCTAGTTAAACCCACACCAAAATACCACTGGCCACCATGTGTTAGTACAGTATGTACAATGTCATGCTTAACCCTTTCTACCAGTACACTGGCGCTCCCTACCACCGATGGAATAGAAATTGACTTACCATTCATTTTTAATCAATATAAGCAAATGAAAACTGTTGTAGGATTAGTCAGGAGACTCTTGGATTTCAGTCAGTACATTTACATGCACATCCAAATCGAGCTGCTGTCGGTAAGCGAGCAAAGGGTCCCAGCAGGGGTGCCAGAGAAATCCAATCCTACATGCACACAAGGAAATCGAGCTATTGTGTGAGGTGCATTGTGCACCCGAGCCACAGGTGGCGCTACACGCCCCATCGTGTTGGTACACTTCCGGTTGTCATCATGAAGAAGAGCTATTCAAGAGTGTAAACAAAGTTATCAGTTCCGTGTTCTCCATTGCACATTTTTCTCCTGTCCATGAATTTTAATATATTCAACTCCTTAAGCTGAATGAGCATGAACTCTGTCTCTTCATTGCTCCAGAAGTGCACGTTTCTGCTCGCCATTTTCTCTTCTTCGTTTGTTCCTCCTGACCTCTTCTGCTGCTCGCTACTACTGTTGTCATGCCGACCGAGGCTGTCGTGTTTCCCGCTTGTGGTCTTGTCACTTCCGGAAGGGGCAGTACTGAAGTAAGTAGCTCGACTACATAGCTCGATAGAGTTTACATGCACTAAGTAGCTCGGCAAAAATCGCATAATCTAGGTCGTGTAGCTCGATTATGAGAAATCAAGTTCGGTTCAATTTCAGCCTAGCTAAGGTGTTTCCATGGCATTTAGAACTTCGATTTCAGTCGAGCAACGGCAGAAATTCGATTTTCTCTATGTGCATGTAAACGCACTCACTGACTACGTTTACATGCACATCCAAATCGAGCTGCTGTCGGTAATCGAGCTGAAGGTCCCAGCAGGGTGCCAGAGAAATCCAATCGTACATGCACACAATG
Source organism: Neoarius graeffei (assembly GCF_027579695.1). Classification (NCBI taxonomy): domain Eukaryota; kingdom Metazoa; phylum Chordata; class Actinopteri; order Siluriformes; family Ariidae; genus Neoarius; species Neoarius graeffei. Next base: position 42,230,086 of record NC_083578.1, on the reverse strand, counting down.
AAATCGGGCTATTGTGTGAGGTGCATTGTGCACCCGAGCCACAGGTGGCGCTACACGCCCCATCATGTTGGTACACTTCTGGTTGTCGTCATGAAGAAGAGCTATTCAAGAGTGTAAACAAAGTTATCAGTTCCATGTTCTCCATTGCGCGTTTTTCTCCCGTCCGTGAATTTTAATATATTCAACTCCTTAAGCTGAATGAGCATGAACTCTGTCTCCTCATTGCTCCAGAAGTGCACGTTTCTGCTTGCCTGTGGCAGTGGGGGCGTGGTCAAGCGCCGGTCTGTGACAGGAGGGCGGAGCCAGGGAAGGTGAGTGGCAGAATCACTACACCTGACGGTAATTAACCTCTGTTTGTGTGTCTTCCCAGTAACTGCGCCCTATTTAAGGAGGAAGAGGGAGAGCAGAGGGGAAAGCTCATCCCGGGACTAGAACACAGCGTGCGCGCGTGCGTGCGTGCGTGTGTGTGTGTGTGTCTGTGTGTTTCTCTCAAGAATAAAAGTAGGCTGTTAAACTGAAAAGTCTGACAATAAAAAGCCTATTAGTACCAGAAGCTTTGTCCTGCCGTCCTCTGTGCTCCACCCACACTTCAGAGAGCTCTACATCGCCATTTTCTCTTCTTCGTTTGTTCCTCCTGACCTCTTCTGCTGCTCGCTACTACTGTTGTCATGCTGACCGAGGCTGTTGTGTTTCCCGCTTGTGGTCTCGTCACTCGTCACTTCCGGAAGGGGCAGTAAGTAGCTCGACAACTAGCTCGATAGGGTATACATGCACAAAGTAGCTCAGCAGAAATCGCATAAACTAGGTCGTGTAGCTCGATTCCGAGAAATCAAGTTCGGTTCAATTTCAGCTGAATTAAGGTGTATACATGGCATTTTGAACTTCGATTTCAGTCGAGCAACGGCAGAAATTCGATTCTCTCTATGTGCATGTAAACGTACTGACTGTGAAGAGTTTTGTGTCTGCTTATCTGACTGGTAGCAGGGTGATGGGAAAGGGAAGGAGTGTGAGCCCCCATGCTGAGCAAACAATTTGCACCTCTTCACTGGTGCAGAGATAATATGGATTAGGATTGGTTCAGTACCAGAATTTTGGATTCAGTACAGTACCTGGCATAGTAGAATGGTAATGGTACCAGTTTGGTACCAGTACAAAAAATAAATATTCACACAAACTGATGAAATTAAAGAATACATCTTGATCTTTATTAAACATTATTAAATGAACAAAAACAGCAGATGAATGGGTGCATTAGTTTTCCATTCAGACTTTTCAAAATAATTATACTAATAATTAATAATAATAATAATAATACTCTCAGGCTTTTCAAAATGAACAATTGATTAAATCCCTGAATTATTGGCCTAGTGTACACAGTTTTTGGAGACTCCTCAAAAATATAAACAAAAAAAATGTAGCCTGGGACACAATTTTCACAATTTAAATGTAGTCTCCACTATAATCTGTTAAAGTTTGTCTCTCTCTGAAAAATCTTTAGTATTTTGTCAGCTCTTTTGTTTGCTGCATATCTTTGGACAGGAACACAAGTGTATCCAAGTTTTAGAAAAAGAAACCTTTATTTTGTTACATGTACATTAAAGCACAGTGAAATTCTTCTGCATCTAACCCATCTGAAGCAGTGAACACACACACATGAGCAATGAGCACAAACACATATGACAGAACAGTGGGCAACTATACTACAGTACCTGGGGAGCAGTTGGGGGTTAGGTGCCTTGCTCAAGGTGTCATGGATGCATGGGTGCTGTTCATTCATACCACCCACATTTTTCCTGCTGGTCCAGGGGATCCAACTGGCTACTCTTTGGGCCCACGGTTACTTCTCTGACCTTTAGATCATGGCTGCCCCTAAAACCCTTGACATTTTGTTTGACCTACAGAATGCACATACAGCTTTCTTAAGTCTTAAAAGTCATGGCTTGATATTATTAGATGCATTGTCTGTTGTGACACAGCACTAAGCTGTATCATTTATGTTTCCATGTTTGGGATACCAAATCTTCAAGGGCTTCCCTGATGTTCTCCCCTGTGTGATTTGAAAGCATAAGTGAACAGCCTAAACACCAGGACTGTATTTCCAAGGTGTCGCTAATAAATTTAATGGTCCCATTCATGTATACAACCACACTTCTGCTGGTCCAGAGGTCTTCTGATGCAAGTGAAAAACAGCTGATGGGCCAGTTGTGCACTAAGCACAGCCTTCGGGCGGCAAACTCGCATTAGGACTGATTGTCTTGTACCCCCCCGATCTGTGTTCACACTCAGTACGTTTACATGCACATCCAAATCGAGCTGCTGTCGGTAATCAAGCAAAGGGTCCCAGCAGTCAGTACATTTACATGCACATCCAAATCGAGCTGCTGTCGGTAATCGAACAAAGGGTCCCAGCAGGGGTGCCAGAGAAATCCAATCCTACATGCACACAAGGAAATCGAGCTATTGTGTGAGGTACATTGTGCACTCAAGCCACAGGTGGCGCTACACGCCCCATCGTGTTGGTACACTTCCGGTTGTCATCATGAAGAAGAGCTATTCAAGCGTATAAACAAAGTTATCAGTTCCGTGTTCACAAGAAGAGTGTTTGTAGTTTGTATGTACGAACAGAAGTGTTCCTAATAAAATGGCCACTAAGTTGAAGTTGATCTGGAATGGTGAACATATTAACTGTTAGCCTGCTTACATGCTAATAACTTACCAACTAATTGGAAATGGGCGCGTACAGGGGCGCTGCTAGAAATCTTGGGCCCTATGAAAGATTACAATTTAGGGCCCCCCCGGTAAAATTTTCAAGCTCAAGCAACTGAATTTCAAGTCTGTTTTTGGCTGGCACTTCTACTTTACTATGCATGTGATCAGCTACCTATCAAGTTTAGGTGATACAATTATTTGGTATATGAACATTTTAAATGCAGAACTGTCAGAATTAGACTGAATAGACTGTTGCCTGGGCGGCACGGTGGTGTAGTGGTTAGCACTGTCGCTTCACAGCAAGAAGGTCCGGGTTCGAGCCCCGTGGCCGGCCAGGGCCTTTCTGTGCGGAGTTTGCATGTTCTCTCCGTGTCCGCGTGGGTTTCCTCCGGGTGCTCCAGTTTCCCCCACAGTCCAAAGACATGCAGGTTAGGTTAACTGATGACTCTAAATTGACCGTAGGTGTGAATGTGAGTGTGAATGGTTATCTGTGTCTATGTGTCAGCCCTGTGATGACCTGGCGACTTGTCCAGGGTGTACCCCGCCTTTCGCCTGTAGTCAGCTGGGATAGGCTCCAGCTTGCCTGCGACCCTGTAGAACAGGATAAAGCGGCTAGAGATAATGAGATGAGATGAGACTGTTGCCTTAAAAATGATATATATGGAAGATATATATATATATATATATATATATATATATATATATATATATTTTTTTTTTTTTTTTTTTTTTTTCTTTTATGAGCAACTATTATTAGGCCACTCAGTAGCCTATGGAGTTCATTCAATCCAAATGTTTGTGTTGAGAGAAATTGCATGCATCACTGTATCAGTATGGATTTATAACATTCTGTATGCACATTATGGATACTCCAGAGCCCTCCAGCAAACATCATCAATAATCAGGATTACAAAATGTATTCCTTTGTTTCCTCCATTTATTGACTTATTGTATGTGATCAAATGTATGCCTTGACGAATAACTACACTAGTTTTTTGATACAATTACATAGTGCACTGCAAGAAATCCACTAAGTGTTTTTGGTTTCTTTTAGGCATCACACATTTATTAGAAAACACAGCAAATGTTCAAATATTCAAGTTAAATACTTAGCAACAGTATCAATAAATCCACACATGAACAATAGCAATGATATCTATGACCACAGCTAATGTGCAAAATATTAAAGTTAAATACTTAACAATATCAACAAATCCACACATGAACAATGGCAAAACACCTAGACTTAATTATACAATAAAGATACCTATGAAAAAGGTGATTTTTTTTTCACACACAGTGTGATATCCGGACTTCATAATTCATCACACCTGCTCCTGCTTAGCAACTTCTAGAATGTACACCTCTGTGCATGCACGGAGCTACACATTTCACGTGTCCTGCGCCCAGAATCAGATTGTACCATTAGTAAAAAGGGTGGAGGGGTGAAATGACTATCATAAATAATTCAAGAAAAATGTTATAGCAAATCATAACCATGTATAATTTGCATATTTTAACAGATGAAATGAAATATTTTATTTCAAAAACTTACACAAGGCAATACTATTAAAATAATATTAATATCCCTCACAGGCCCCCCTGTCAGTGCCAGGCCCTTAGAATCGTCCTAACTTTCCCCCCCTAGCGGCGCCCCTGGGTGCGTACACGCCCGGACACAAGTGTTCCTAATAAAGTGGCGGCTAAGGTGACGTGTCATGCCGACTGAGGCTGTTGTGTTTCCCGCTTGTGGTCTCGTCACTTCCGGAAGGGGCAGTGCTGAAGTAAATAGCTCGACTACGTAGCTCGACAGGGTATACATGCACTAAGTAGCTCGGCAAAAATCGCATAATCTAGGTCGTGTAGCTCGATTACGAGAAATCAAGTTTGGTTCAATTTCAGCCTAGCTAAGGTGTTTCCATGGCATTTAGAACTTCGATTTCAGTCGAGCAATGGCAGAAATTCGATTTTCTCTATGTGCATGTAAACGCACTGACTGAGTGGTGCCAGAGAAATCCAATCCTACATGCACACAAGGAAATCGAGCTATTGTGTGAGGTACATTGTGCACCCGAGCCACAGGTGGCGCTACACGCCCCATCGTGTTGGTACACTTCCGGTTGTCGTCATGAAGAAGAGCTATTCAAGAGTATAAACAAAGTTATCAGCAGTGTTGCCAGATACTGCTGACGTTTTCCAGCCCAAAACATTTTCAAATCCGCCAAAATGCACTTAAAACCGCCCAATCTGGCAACACTGGCAGTTCCGTGTTCACAAGTTCCGTGCTCAAGCTGTTAGGCTTGCTCTAACAGACTGTATGGCTGCAAACTGTCCTGCGCAGACCACTGTTTTGTAAGACAACTTATTTTGCACAATTGTATATTTTTCTAAAGTCCATTTTTTGCTTACAAAAAAATTTTTTTTTTGCTTACATCTTAACTTATGTCTTAATAAACACACAAAAAGTTCAATTGTTTTGTTTTTATTGACATTCTTCAGATGTTGGACATATATATATATATATATATACACACACACAAATACAATGACTTGTTTATGTACACAATTCACAGCTATGCAACAGCTGTACAGATGTATTTGGTGATACAGTAAGTGAGCTAAATTTTAACAGTGCAAATAATGCCACAAAAAGAAAAGATGCCGTTGTCATGATTTGTTGTCATGCCGACCGAGGCTGTTGTGTTTCCCGCTTGTGGTCTTGTCACTCGTCACTTCCGGAAGGGGCAGTGCTGAAGTAAGTAGCTTGACTATGTAGCTCGATAGGATATACATGCACTAAGTAGCTCGGCTAAACTCGCATAATCTAGGTCATGTAGCTCGATTACGAGAAATCAAATTCGGTTCGATTTCAGCCTAGCTAAAGTGTTTCCATAGCATTTAGAACTTCGATTTCAGTCGAGCAACGGCAGAAATTCGATTTTCTCTATGTGCATGTAAACGCACTGACTGAGTGGTGCCAGAGAAATCCAATCCTACATGCACACAAGGAAATCGAGCTATTGTGTGAGGTACATTGTGAACCAGAGCCACAGGTGGTGCTACACGCCCCATCGTGTTGGTACACTTCCGGTTGTCGTTATGAAGAAGAGCTATTCAAGAGTGTAAACAAAGTTATCAGTTCCGTGTTCTCCATTGCACGTTTTTCTCCCATCCATGAATTTTAATATATTCAACTCCTTAAGCTGAATGAGCGTGAACTCTGTCTCCTCATTGCTCCAGAAGTGCACGTTTCTGCTCGCCATTTTCTCTTCTTCGTTTGTTCCTCCTGACCTCTTCTGCTGCTCGCTACTACTGTTGTCATGCCGACCGAGGCTGTTGTGTTTCCCGCTTGTGGTCTCGTCACTCGTCACTTCCAGAAGGGGCAGTGCTGAAGTAAGTAGCTCGACTACGTAGCTCGATAGGGTATACATGCACTAAGTAGCTCAGCAAAAATCGCATAATCTAGGTCGTGTAGCTCGATTACGAGAAATCAAGTTCAGTTCAATTTCAGCCTAGCTAAGGTGTTTCCATGGCATTTAGAACTTCGATTTCAGTCGAGCAACGGCAGAAATTCGATTTTCTCTATGTGCATGTAAACGCACTGACTGTGCTTTATGTTCCAGTCCTGAGTGCGCTTACATCATTACGATGCAGCTTTATTTGCCGATTACAATTCGTGTTCATTAATAAGGTGAGAACCAGACCCGTGATTAACCCAGTTCCTCTCCAGTGAATTGAAAAATGCACACTATAGTGTTTGAGTTCTATGCAGTTAGCAATCACACTGTGTGCAAGCCCAAGTGAACTGTTCCTGAGCACACCTCTTCCACGTGGTCCAAGTGAAATGCACCCAAGTGCGGTATGCAGTGATCACATTAGTCAAACAAACTGGCCTTTGGGGTCAAACAAACTGGCCTTTGGGGTCAAACACACTCTGGTGTAGTATGGATTGCCTTGTGTGAGTACACCCTTAGTTACATTATATAACTTGGGGAAACTTACTTTTTGGCTTGTCATATTTGTTGTCCTGCTGTTTCACCAGGTTTCTGAAGCCCCGTTTGTTAACAGTATAGAGGAAGGGTTGGTCCATTCAAAGGATCTCTGCCACAGCTGTTTAATCATGATGCTTCTTTAGATTTGCTCTTTTTTTTTTTTTTGGAACTGCAAACTCTTGTGTAATGGTGGCCTGCTTATCATGTGAATCTGAAGGCTTCCTGCTTCTCTCTGTCTGTAGGTGCCAAGTGCAGAAAGAAAGATTTATAAGTAGGGTAATTTTACAAAAACCTGACTAAAGTTATTTCTATAACTTTGGTATTCTTTCATTCATGAATTTCATTAAGGAGTAGATCACAATGTAGATTATAAATGGCAGCCTTAGTGCTATCATCACTGTGGCTTGCTATCAGGTAGCCCTGTGCAACATTATGTTGGCTAAATTTACATCACAAGTGGGCTAGTCTGTTAACTAAATTCAAGAGAGGAAATACTGTGAATAAACTACCCATGGTCAAAGTTCATTTCCTATCATTTAAGACGATCTTATTTTCAGCATATTTATGTAATCGTCATGCGCACCTCCTGTTCCTGGAATTTTTAATACAAATCGGGATGTACATGCATTAATCAGGTTAGATGTATCGGCTCCTCTCGCCACACATGACTTGAGGCGACATTTGCACAAAGGTGTACAAGGTGACCTCTCCACTATCAGTTCACCATATTTCACTCCGACAGCCATACTTCGCTCTGACAGCCTTGTTTCTTGACAAGCTTCAGCAAACTAGTACTTTGACTAGTTGGCAAATCCATACTAGTGTCTTCCAAACCCTAGCTATGTAACCTGAAGTGGTGTGGCAGAGCTCTTCCATTGTTAAGTGTTAGATTTAATCATGCCCACAAACTGCTGGCTTAAGGCCTCTGCATGCTCTTGCGACAAGGCTTTCGCAGATAGCTTTTCGCAGACAGTTGTAATTTATCGTTGAGCGGGGAGTAATAGGCGTGCGCAATGTTATTCACCGGCACAACGCAAGGGGGCGCGAAGTCGCTAGGAGTAGTTGGTGGGTGTGGTTAGTGGAGTGTTTATCCTCCGGTTACTTATAATGACTAGAACTTTTGTTTTTTATAATGACTAGAACTGGAGTCATATAGATGTACGTACTTCCTCAATCAACCGCTCTTCATGCTGCTCCATCTTCGCTCGTGTTTTTAAAAATGCCGGTCGTGAAAACAAACCAAACCGGGAAAGTAGGGAAGCGGAAGTGTGTGTACAGCGGATGTAGAGTGGACCAATCAGAGCCCTCTTGTCTGCGAGGCTTCTGCGGTGGTCACAATTTTTGGGAGGTGCGCGCAGAGCGTCTGCGAAGGTGGGGGGGCTACGCAGACACTGTCTGCGACGCTATCTGCGAGGACTGGGTTGTCAGCATAAATTGGCCTTTAGTCTTAAAGGGCGGGAGCAGGAACAAGCTCTTAAAGGCACATCTCAGTGGAAATGCAATAATGTTAACTGCCGAAATTTGCAAAATAATACCATACCGTTTTAAACCTCAAATTTACTGGTAACAATAAATTACTGGTAATTGGAGCAACCCTAATACAGACAGCAAAACTAAAGCTTTTTTTTTTAAATAGTTAAGCACCATGTATAACTACCAGAATGATGAAATTATAATATTTTAACCCAAATAACAGACAACCCAAATAACATACTGTAAGTGTTAACTTCCTTGCTTACCTACAATGACAAAAGTTAAATTAGTTTCCAGTTTAATAAATCATGTACATTTCTATCGGGATATAGTCTAACAGCATTATTGAAGAAAAAAAAGTAAAGTTCCACATTTAGTCACAGAATGTCATGTCTGAAAGGCATTAAGTGTTTTCGTATCCCAATTTAGTAGTTAGGCACACATTGTAGTGATGCACATAAAAAAATATCGCTTTCAACATTGGCCATGCTGAAAGACTGCCATATAAATTTTAATAGGTCAGTTTTATTTGATTTACACCAAGATGGATGAATTATGTAAAATAATAGCTTCCAAACAAGACCTCACTTGCCAAGACTGACCATTCACAGACAGCATTATAGCAATGCATAATCTCTTCCACCCCTCCCTTTTACACACATTATTGGCTGGAGCTGTCAGTGAGGGTGTAAAGACCAATCAACTTATAGTGCCAGACAGTGTTTGTGCAAGCAAGGTTGATGGCTGTTTACACACCTGGTTGGTAGACTTTTTTTTTTTGAAAAAAAAAAAAAATTTGACTAAGTTTTGCTATGTATTATTTAGTCATGGCTGCAGTTTTCTCTTGGTTTTCAGTCAGCATGCGATTTATTAGCATGTTATAACGATACCGGATTCCAGAAAAAGCCTGAATTTGTCAGAGGTTTTGGAAGAGTTATTGAGGAGTGAATTTGAGGCTTTTTAGGAGGAAGACAGCATGGATTTAGCTGAAGAGCAATCAGCAAGGACTGAACCTGGTCCTTGAAATGTATGTAAGCAATCCAAACAAACAGGGAATCTCCCCTGGACATCTATGAGACATTTATGATGTCCCCCATTGGTCTCCACCACAACGTTCTCCACCACAACGTTGTTTGCGGGACGGTACCAGGACATTACTGACATTCATAAGTTCTTGTTTGGTCCTTGTGCAACATTCTGAATGAGATGTAAAGCGAACATTCAGGGAATTTTCCCATTTGGTCCCTTGCATAATTTTTCATTTGGTCCTTCAAAAACCTATTGACAATGTCCCATTTTGGTCCTCCATAACGTTATAATGGGGATGTTAATGGGACTTTCCTGGGACATTTATTTTTTAATTAATTTATTTTTAATAGCCTTGTGTACAGTATCTTGCAAAAGTATTCATCCCCCTTGGTGTTTGTCCTGTGTTGTCGCATTAGAAGCTGGAATTAAAATGGATTTTCGGGTTGTTTGATTTACACAAAATGCCTACCACTAAACAGGCAAAAAAAATTTTTATTCTGACACAAACAATAACTAAGATGAAAAAACAGAAATCTGGAGTGTGCATAGGTATTCACCCCCTTTCATATGAAACACCTAAATAAGAGCTAGTCCAACCAACTAACTTCATAAGTCACATAATTAGTTGATTCAGATCCACTTGTGTACAAAATGTCACATAATCTGTCACATGATGTCTGTATAAATCAACCTGTTCTGGAAGGACCCTGACTCTACAACACTACTAAGCATGCAACATGAAAACCAAGGAGCACTCCAAACAGGTCAGAGACAAAGTTGTGGAGAAGTATAGATCAGGGTTGGGTTATAAAAAAAAAAAATTCCAAACTTTGAATATCCCACAGAGCACCATTAAATCCATTATAGCAAAATGGAAAGACTATGGCACCACTACAAACCTGACAAGAGAAGGCCACCCACCAAAACTCACAGACCAGGCAAGGAGGGCATTAATCAGAGATGCAACAAAGACACCAAATGTAACACTGAAGGAGCTGCAAAGCTCCACAGCGGAGATGGGAGTATCTGTCCATAGGACCACTTTAAGCTGGACACTCCACAGAGTGGGGCTTTATGGAAGAGTGGCCAGAAAAAAGCCATTGCTTCAAGAAAATAAAAAAGAAAACATGTTTGGAGTTTGCCCAACAGCATGTGGCAGACTCCCCAAACACCTGGAAGAAGATTCTCTGGTCAGATGAGACTAAAATTGAACTTTTTGGCCATCATGGGAAATGCCATGTGTGGCACAAACCCAACACTTCCCATCACCCTGAGAGCACCATTCCTACAGTGAAGCATGGTGGTGGTAGCATCATGCTGTGGGGATGTTTTTCATGTGCAGGGACAGGAAAGCTGGATGGCACTAAATACAAGGCAATTCTGGAGGAAAACTTGTTTGAGTCAGCCAGAGGTTTGAGACTGGGGAATGTCTTGGAATGGCCTAGTCAAAGCCCAGACCTCAATCTGTAGCATAACTTGAAGATCGCTGTACACCAATGCAACCCATCTAACTAGAAAGATTTGGAGCAGTTTTGCCTTGAGGAGTGGGCAAAAATCCCAGTGGCTAGATGTGCTAAGCTAATAGAGACATACCCCAAGAGACTTGCAGCTGTAATTGCAGCAGAAGGTGGATTTACAAAGTATTGACTTTAGGATGAATACCTATGCACACTCTAGATTTATGTTTTGTTTTGTTTATTCATTTTAATTATTGTTTGTGTCACAATAAAAAAAAATGCACCTTTAAAGTGGTAGGCATGTTGTGTAAATCAAATGGTGCTAACCCCCCAAAAATCCATTTTAATTCCAGCTTGTAATGCGACAACACAGGACAAACACTGGGCGGATGAAGACTTTTGGAAGACACTGCATGCACGCGCGCGCGCACACACACACACACACACACACACACACACACTGTTGTGTAAGGGTTTGGAGGAATACTCAGGAAGCAGGCAATATTTTAGCTGAGTTCTGGGTTTATGTTTATTTAACTCAACAAAACTGGGACAACAACAGAAAACAGGTCTGCCCCAGATTCACAAGTTTTGCTCTATCAAGTTCAAGTTCACACTCTGTGGCATGCCAGGTGTCACCACTGTTGCCTTTCTTTTCATGCAGGCCTTGATAATGTTTTTGCATCTGTTGTTTTCAAATGTGACAAATGCATGTGTGACCAATGTGCACCAGGCAGTTCAGTTTAGTGCACATTCCTCTAGCTGCCTAGGGAGGATGCCAGCATGTGTAACGTTGATCTTGACACTGTCTTTGAATCATTTGTGGGGTCTTCCTGTGTTTCTTTTACTATGGCTCATCCACCGTTCACCGTAGATGAGCTGCTTGGGGATTCGAGAGTCATCCATTCGGATGACATGCCCTGTCCATCGGAGCTGTGCTTTTAAGATGGTGGCGTTGATGCTTGTAGTTTCTGCTCTGTCCAGGATCTCAAGGTTTGTAATTTTATCCTACCATCATATGCCGAGGATTGTACATAGGCTGCACATGTGGAAGCACTCCAGCAGTTTGTGTCTTCTGTACAAAGTCCAGGTCTCACAACCATAGAGCAGGCTCGGGACAACAATGGCCTTGTACATTTTCAGTTTGATTGACAGCTGAATGCTGTGCTGACTCAGTACTTGGGATCGCGGTCTGCCAAGTTCTTGGCTTGCTTTGCAGGTCCTGGCATTGATCTCCTTGTCAAAGGAACAATCACTGAAGATAATACTGCCGAGGTATGTGAACTCCTCTACAGTCTTTAGTTCTGTCCCTTCAATGGAAATGGAGGGGCAAGGAGCTGTAGAGAGTGGGGCAGACTGGTACAGGACTTCTGTTTTTTCTAAACTGATGGTGAGACCAAAGAGGCAAGCTGCTTCAGCAAATTTGTTGATGATCAGCTGGAGGGAGGGTTCCTTGTGTGCCATCAGGGTGCAGTGTCAGCAGACAGGCCCTCCAGGATGAGTTTCACTACTGTCTTTGTTTTTGCTCTCAGGCGGCAGAGGTCAAAGAGGGACCCATCAGTTCTGTACCTCAAGTACCGTCTTTGATGTCTTTCACAGCATGATTTAAGACACAGGTAAATAAGAGGTTGAAGAGCACGAGGGCCAGAACGCATACCATTTTTGTGATTTCAAATGTCAGATACCTCTCCACAAGAGAGTACTAGGCCTGTCATGTCATCTTGGAACAAGCAAATCAGATTCACAAATTTTCTTGGGCAGCCAAATTTCTCAAGTATTGTCCAGTGTGCCTCCCTGCTGACAGTATCAAAAGCCTTGGGCAGGTTAGAGGTGATTCTAGAGTCTGTTGTGGCCCCAAGCAAAAATTTCCAGGGGGCCCTTCTGACCAGTGTTCATCACCAATATGTTTATAAATAATCTGACACCAACGAAAAATGTATGAAACCAAAGTTTTTTAAATTCCAAATGTGAAAATACAATGGTAAAGAACAATAAAAACAATAAAAAACAAAATAAATAAGCCCTCGGGCCCCGACTCTCGGGGAGCCCCAAGCAGTTTCCTGCCTTGCCTGTTCACAAGCTGCGCGTCTGGGGCAGGTCAATGAAGACTGCATATAAGTCCAGATTCTGTTCCTTGCACTTTTCTTGCATCTGACAAAAATCATGTCAACAGTGCTGCGGCCTGGACAGAAGCCACATTGTGCCTCCGGTAGATTTTCTTCTGAGATGGTAGAGATCAGGCAGTTGAGGATGATGCGCACAAGGACCTTTCCAGCAATAGACAAAAGGGAAATGCCCCAGTAGTTGCCATAGTCTGATTTGCTACCCTTGTTTTTGAAAAGGGAGATGATCATGGTGTCTCTGAACTCTTGAGGCATGTCTTCTTCGCTTTGAATATATTGGCAGGGATGCCATCCATCCCAGGAGCTTTTCCTGAACTAGTTTGGCTGATGGCTTTCTCAGCCTCCTGCAAGGTTGGAGGGAGCTCAAGTCTGTCTATCATCAGTCTCTGCGGAATCTGGTCCAGGGCTTCTGTGCTGACAGTGGATGGTCTGTTGAGAAGGGTGCTGAAGTGTTCCCTCCACCTCTCATTGATGGCACTTCTCTCTTTCAACAGTGTGTCATTGGCTGACAGCAGAGGAGTCATGCTAGGTTTAGTTGGTCCCTATACTGCCTTGATGGAGCTAAAGAATATCTTGGAGTTCTTAGTATCAGCATAATGCTGGACTTAATCTGCTTTCTTGCTCCACCACTCACCCTGCATGCAGCAGATTGTACCTTGAGCCTGGCTCTGAAGTTGCTTGAAGTGGTCCCTTTTTGAGATGGAGGACATGTCATTCTGCCATGCTGTGAAGGCCTTTTGTTTTTCTTTCAAGAGCTGTGCGATGGCTTCATCATTCTCGTCAAACCAGTCCTGATGCACTCTCTTTTTTTTGGTCTGAGCATCAGCAGGGCTGCCTCCTTCACTGCTGTTTTTTCCCCCCACAATCTGTTTATTAACATTTTCAAGAAAAATAAATGGACATCGATACAGCAGTAATAGAACAAAGTTGCGAATAATGAGATAGAAACAAAAACCATGAGAAGATAAATGATACAAGCCAAAAACAAAACCCAAAATTAGAACTGAGAATGTGAACTTAAGTAACATGTGGATCATGACAGTAAAATAAAATACAAAAATAAAAACAGAAAAAAAACATTAAAAAAATAAATTGCTGGTCAGACTGCGGCCTGTCATATCACAATCAAATGTTACAGAGATATCTGATCAGTCACTCAGGGATGTCTGGGAAGTCCAGCTCTCGTACATGGTTGAAAAAGGGGTCCCACATCTCGTAAAATTTTCTCAGGGATCCCTTCGTTATGTACCTGATTCTTTCCAGTTTGACAAAATTAAGGATCTCCCTTATCCATAAAGTATATGAAAGAGGAGATGGAGATTTCCACTTAATCAGTATCAAGTGTCTGGCTAGAAGGGTGACAAAGGCTATAAAGGCTGACTCGAGGGAAGAAAGTGGAATTGTGGGTAACATAACACCAAACAATGCAGTCATAGCATTAGGTACAATCGGTTTTCTGGTAACTTTGGACAGTGAGCTAAAGATTTCTCCCCAGTCGGAAGACCAGAACATATGTACATGACTTGCTGGTGCTTGGCGACACCTGTCACAAGTTGGGTTCACATCTTTATAGATTTTAGAGAGTCTAACCTTTGTGAGGTCGGTGCAGTGTACAATTTTGCACTGGATCAGTACATGTTTTGTACAGATAGATGACTTGTGCACCTTATCAAAGGCTTCCTCCCAAAGTTCCTCAGAGATCTCCTCTCCCAGATCCACCTCCCAAAGTGCTTTAATAGAGTTCAAGGAAACTAGATGAAGAGAGTGAATCTGAGCATAAATGTGTGACATAATTCCTTTCAGAGCAGGTACTGGCTTGAGAAATGGGTCCAAGGGGGAATCAATGGGTAGATTATGAAACTGAGGGAATCGACTACTAACAAAGCTCTGAATCTGTAAGTACCTGAAGAAGTGTTGTTTAGGTAGGGTGAATTTTTCAACTAACTGATGGAAAGATGTGAAAGTGTTATCAATATATGTCTTTGAATGTTTTAATGCCCCGATTAGACCAAAAAGTGAATGCACCATCTACTAAAGATAGAGGAAAAGCATGATTTGCAGTTACTGTAGCTGATGTAGAATATATTTGGAGACCAAAATAGCATCTAAACTGATTCAAAATTCTCAGTCATTTTAGTAATAATATTTTTCATGTACCCAGAAGAGGGGCTCTTAATGGATGAGTGAGCTAATTCCAGAAGTGATACTGGAACACAGGAAGCAGCCTCCATTTTAAGCCAGACAGGTGGGGAGCAGAATGAGTCAAACTTTAGCCGGGATTGTATTATCCTAAGATTGGCTGCCCAATAGTAAAACCTCAAATTCGGTAGAGCCATTCCTCCCAGTGCCTTAGGCCTCTGTAAAAATTGTTTACGTATCCTTGGAAGTTTTTTTATTCCAAATAAATTCTAGAATAATGGAATCAATTTTATGACAAAAGGTTTGGGAGAGAAAAATGGGTACACACTGAAAGTTTAGGTAAGATATTCATCTTTACAGAGTTAATACATGCAGTAAAGACAGATTCAGCACAGATCAACAGTCAAAGTCCTCTTGTACATGGGTCAGAAGGGGGGCAAGATTAGCCTTATAAAGGTCTTTAAATTTATCAGTTACCTGAACCCCCAAGTAAGTGTAGCTGTGTTTTGTGATTTTGAAAGGTAGGCTATGTAACGAGTATTCATGTGCAGCCTTGTTTAAAGGGGATACTTTACTTTTATTTAAATTCAGTTTGTAACCGGAAATAACACAGAAAGAGTCGAAAATAGTGAGAGCAGCAGGGACAGATACTGAGAAATTAGATATATAGAGGAGATCATCAGCATAAAGAGAAACTCTTTGTTCTACTCCATTCCTGAAAATACCTGTAATGTGGGGGTCACAACGAAGTGCGATGGAGAAGGGCTCAATGGCTAATGCAAATAAGAGGGGACTGAAGGCCAATTTATGCTGACAACCCAGTCCTCGCAGATGGCGTCGCAGATGGCGTCTGCGAAGCCCCCCCCTTCGCAGACGCTCTGCGCGCACCTCCCAAAAATTGTGACCACCGCAGACAGCCTCGCAGACAGCGTCGCAGACAAGAGGGCTCTGATTGGTCCACTCAACATCTGCTGTACACGCACTTTCGCTTCCCTACTTTCCCGGTTTGTTTTGTTTTCATGACCGCCATTTTTAAAAACATGAGTGAAGATGGAGCAACATGAAGAGTGGTTGATCGAGGAAGTGAGGAAGTACGTACATCTATACGACTCCAGTTCTAGTCATTATAAGTAACCGGAGGATAAACACTCCACTGACCACACCCACCAACTACTCCTAGCGATTTCGCGACTTCGCGCCCCCTTGCGTTGTGGCGGTGAATAACATCATGCACGCCTATTACTCCCCGCTCAACAATAAATTACAACTGTCTGTGAAAAGCTATCTGCGAAAGCCTTGTCGCAAGAGCATGCAGAGGCCTTTAGGCGACAACCCTGCCGGGTGGAGCAATGAAGGGGAATGTATACTGAATGGGTGTTGTTTGTCCTCACTGAGGCAAGGGGAGATGAATACAGTAGTCTCACCCGTGAAATAAAGTTCTTTAAGGTGTGAAAGAGATACCTCCACTCCACGCGATCAAAGGCCTTTTCTGCATCTAAGGATATCACAGCCTGAGGCACAGAGGGCATAGATTGTATTAAAAAGTCATCTTATGTTAAAGAAAGAGTGCCTATTTTTAATAAATCCCGTTTGGTCAGGAGAGATAATGGTTGGGCGCACCGTTTCCAAACGAAGGGCAAGCATTTTAGACAGTAGTTTGAAATCCACATTTAACAGACTAATTGGGCGGTAAGAGGAGCAAGCAAGGGGATCCTTATTCTTTTTTAAAATTAGAGAAATAGAAGCTTAAGTGTTTGGGGTAGGCTAAGAGATTCAAAAGATTCATTAAACATATCTATTAAAATGGGGGCTAATTTATGCTGGAATTTCATATAAAGCTCAACTGGATAGCCGTCCGGCCCTGGACATTTGCCACCTTGCATAGATGAGATAGTAACAGAAAGTTCAGCAATAGTTATTGTTTTCTCCAGCTCTTTAACCCTATCGGGATAGACCAGAGGAATTTCAAGCAAAGCGAAAAAATTGTCAAAATCCTGTGTATCTGTAACTGTTTCAGATGTGTATAGTGAAGCATAATAATTTTTGAATTAATCATTAATTCTTATAGGGTCTATTGTAAAACCCGAGGATGTCCGAATTTGAGGAATTTGGTGAGAAGAAGTGTTGTGTCGTAATTGGTGGACCAATAATCTCCCAGCCTCATCACCCTGCTCATAATAGTTACTTCGGGACTTTAGAAGTAGTTCAACAGCCTGGTCCGTAGTCAATGTGTTGAATTCTGACTGTACCCTAGTAACAGAGGACGTAAAGGGAACGTTAGAATTTGGTTCTCTAAAGGTTAGGTTATAATCAAACCAAAAACTACCATTTAAAGAACATTCCCTTTGGTTACAGCAAAAACCAAACAAAGGCTAACGTTCCTTGAACTTTTAGGGAACCACTCATATGAAACGTTAGCCAGTAGTTGCACTGCTACCACCACACAACGTTATGCTTGGCTGTTTTTTGGTTGTTCTGAGAACCAGTGCTGACAGTTTTTGTTTCCTTGATATTTTACACTAGGCCAGCCTAGTGTGACATTATTCATTAATTTCTCCTGTTCATTTTTATGGTAGGGCTAAATTGGACCAAAGTGCAAATAGAGTAAAATACAAAAAGGTATGATATTTGTTTTAAATTCAGTGAAATGGAGACATACACAAAAGTAGGTCTAACTTACAAAGAGTGCAAAGAGTACCATACAAAGTGAATTATATTGCAAGTTGCATTCCAAACAGGGTTCCCCATTCATTGTGTGTGTGGTAGGCAAGAGCCTAATTACCTGATAATGCAAGGCATTGGTAGGCTGCTATTAAGATTCCACATATTAAATGGCTGATTAGCTGGCCATTGCATTTTATCTTTTGCAAACTTGTTTAAAGACAACATTATTGGTGCTGGATTTTGTGGATCCCTTGCATTTGTGGCCTTAAAAAACAATATTTCAAATTATATCCCGCAGTACAACAGTTTTTTCCCCCTAATGATTTGGTATGTTCTCTCCTTTTTCTCTTGGCTATGAAAAACTGTGTGCATATCACTGTATTAGTGCAGCCTTCATTCATTGTTTCTCCATTCATTGTTTTTATAGCACATTAATTGAACCAAAGCTGAAATAGAAAGAGTAAAGTAGGCTACAATAAAATAAGTACAGATGTCAAGTTGTTTTAAGTTGTTTTAAATTCAGTGAAATGCAGACACACATAAGTAGGCCAAGAGCCTAATTACTTGATAATGACAGCCATTGTTAGGCTACTGCTATTCAGATTCCACACATTAAATGGCTGATTAGCTGGCCATTGCATTTTATCTTTTGCAAACTGGTTTAAAGACAGCATTTATTGATGCTGAGTTTTGTGGACCCATTGTATTTGTGGCCTTAAAAAACAATATTTCATTTTTTATCCTGCAGTACAACACAGTTTTTTCCCCTAATGACTTGGTATGTTCTCTCCTTGTTTCTCTTGGCTATGAAAAACTGAGCATATCACTGTATTAGTGCAGCCCACAGACCTAAAGTAAACTATACTGGCAGTCGGTCACGTGGTACCGGAATCTGCGGCCGCCATTTTTGGCTACCCCAGACTTTACTCCAGACTTTCACAGCAAACTGTTATTGCTGTGTAGCCTATAAAAAATCGGCATGCAATGTGAAAATCCCTCCGAAAATAAATAAAATACTGTTAAACAACTCACAGCTGAGTTAGTCTGGGATAAGATGGCGTCCAGTTTCCACCTAGTGTTTAGAACAGGCGCTGCCAGTCTAGTTCATTTTAGGTCTGTGGTGCAGCCTTCATTCATTGTTTCTCCATTCATTGTTTTTATAGCACATTAATTGAACCAAAGCTGAAATAGAAAGAGTAAAGTATGCTACAATAAAATAAGTATATATGTCACAAGTTGTATTAAGTCAAGTAGACTACAATAAAAAATAAAATGTAGATGTCTCAATAAGTATTCCAAACTGAGTTTTAAATTCACACAAAAAACTAGACCAAGAGCAATTAAGCTTAGCCTACTTGCTAATGACAGTCATTCAGAGGCACATGAAATGGCTGGGCTATTAAAGCCATTGTGTGTGCATTCTGGCTTTTGGAAACTGGTTCAACCAGTTTTTGTTTTTGTAACTGACAAAGCTGCTACAGCAACACTTTGCAAATTCAATACATTGCCATATAACTCATGAGTTAACGTACACAATGGCATATTATTGTAGCAGTGGACTGAAATTATTAATCTACAAAATATGCGGTATGCCTTTAAGACTGCCTCGCGTGTGTGTGATGTCACGTCCTGTAATAGCTATGGTTAGAGAGCTCACTGGAAATGAGAGGACAACTGGATGTTTACGTTTTTGCAGAGGTTTTTTTTTTTCCCCTGTACACTAAACGAAAAGTCTAATGGCACAGCAATTCAGCATGCATCTATTTGAAAACGTTTCACCTTACGCCTACAGCAAGATCAACTGAAGGTATGTTGATAGTACAGCCATTTATTTAGCATGTTAGCTACCATGATGCCATCCTTTATGGAAAGAATCAAACTCTGCACTACAGTGAATTGTTATTACTAGAGTAATGCTGTAGTGCAGAACAGAATTACTACAGTGTTAGTGCAGTAAATGCTATAGTTTGGATAAAAATAAACGGCATACTGCAACGGCTCTGTACTTTAATGCAGAGGGCAATTTCGTGGACAGGAAACACTGCCGTCCTGCCGCAAGAAAAAAATGTATTGTTTTCGCATAAGGGATATCTGCCTCTATATTTACTAGAATAAATGGTTGTTGTTGCAAACTTTATGCGGTAGGCTATGTGGGTAGAAAATAGAAATGTATTTTTAGAATGTGGTAGTTTTATATCATGAGAGGGTTCTATGGAAGTCATTTGTTAACATTTTACTATCTAAACGTTTGTATCGCAACGACCGCCCTCAGTTTGAAATGAACATAGACTGCTGATTGGCCACCAGGTTGCCTGACGTGGTGGGGGTGTGGCTGTGAAGACATGGATAATTGGGTTGATCGCAATGAACAGAATCAATTGCTGCTATCTTCGGATGCAGAGAGCACCTTTTGCTTCAACAACTTCTACTTTGACAACAAAGCTTTGGATTCTACTTGACTACACGACTGGGATTCACTCTTGAAAAGGTAAGATTCATTTTATTGTGGTTAAAGGCTAGTTTATATACACTGTCTCAGGCTGGAGCTTCACTGGATGTGGTGCGCTACGCTTAGTCAAGTTGAGTCAAAATACATGAAGTTGAAAAATAATGGGCTATTTTTAGAATGTTCTCTGTGCTGCCTTTTCTGGTGTAGCTAATTCCATTGATTATAGTTAAGAATTTTAATATTATAGTAATAATACTATAATAGCTACTATAAAAGCTAATTCCATTGATTATAGTTAAGTCGTTGACTTAATGCATCCATTGTAGTCCCAGCCGCAGACACAAGTTGCCAACAAGTAATTGCAGAATATTTTTTATATATATATATATATATATATATATATATATATATATATATATAATATTCTGCAACAGACCATTCTTTTGTTACACATTTGTTTTGCTTTCCTGCTCGATTTAATGCAATGCTACTGTCATGTTTGTCTCACACATTCTTACCTTATCCCCAGTTTTAATCCGGTGTGTATTTTTGTCAAGTGCAAGTATGGTTGTAAACTGAAACACTGTGCTTAAATTTATGTTGTTGTTGTAATGTTGTATTTAAATTTTCCCCGCTTTTCATTGCAACAGGTACACATTGTTTGCATGGTATTGCATTGCAGCCAATGAGTTCAAAGAGGTTGGCCAGACAGATCTACACAAAGGAATGGAAGAGGGCGCGGCGAGAGGTGTTGAATGTGCGAGCACTGGTGCGTGCCCAGCTGGATGCAGGAGATGCAGCAAACAGGGCAGAGGAGTCTGCGTGAGATGCAGCAAGCAGGGAAGAGCAGGCTGCGCGAGATGCAGCAAGGACAGGCCAGGCTCTGCAAGAAGCAGAGCAACAACATAATGGACCTCAACACATGCCAGAGATACAACCGGCGGAGATTGAAGAACAGCCTGAGTTCATGGCAGAGCCAACAAGTTCGTTCAGCAGCTCGGAGCAGGACAGCAGCAGTCCCTCAACCCATGTCAGTCCAGCACCCAGCCGTCGGACATTGGAAGAGTCGTACATTGAGGAACAAACATCATCCGACCCAGTTGAGGGTACATTTGCTTTGAATTTTATATTTACTATCTGATTACAAGTTCTTAACCAAGAAAGCAAACACTAACAATTTTCTTTTCAAGAACTTCAGGAATGACCCATGGCGAAGAGGAGGGGGCTTCAGGCATGGCTGCCGTAATAAGGCGTAAGTACTTCATACACACTTGTTGATGTTCACACAGGAAAAGTGTATTGGGTATAAAACTAAAATGAATTTCATCTCAATTCTACCTGTAGTCCTGGAGGAACGAAAGAGGCTCCTATTGAGGACGACGGATGACACAAAAAGAAGTAAGTACTATATACACACACATTTTCACAGATGACAAGTATATTATGTTCAAAAACTAAAATGAATTCTATCACAAATGTACCTAGCCATGGAAGAGCACATGGGGCGAATGACTAGGAGAATGGAGGCTATGGAGAGGAGGATGGAGGCTATGGAAAGGAGGATGGAGGGTATGGAGAAGAAGTCAGAGACATTGGAGGCTGCTGTGGTCTCGAACCCGCCTCAGCCTCCTCTGCAGGAAGATGTGCTGTTGGGCCTATGCAGCACAGTGGAGGAGCTAGACAGGAGTCTGGCTCAACCAGAAAGAAGGAACCAAATGGTAATTAATTGGACATAATTATATATGAAATAAATTGTCATTGGTAATGTATTGATTTGGCTAATGAAAGTAGACCACATAAGCTCTCCAAATTAATTTTCATTGTATACTTATGTTTTTCTTGGTTTTTTTTTTTTGTAGAAACGTTTCCTTGAAAGCCTGGGAGGGGCGAATCCGGGGGCAGCCATTCGTCGCATTCTACGCCAGGTGGCTACCAACAATGTCCTGGCGCAGTACAGCCTGAGGGGGAGGAGAGCAAAAAAGCCTTTCCAGAACTTAACCCTTTGCAAAATTATAACGGGTAAGTGTTCATACATTTTTCAAATCAGTGTTATGCCAAGTTTGACTGAGATTTAAATGTGTAACTTTTTTTTTTACTTCTATTTGTAGAGGCCTGCATGCAGAACTTCCCTGGCAAGAAGGTAGCTGATATTGAGGAGTGCATTGGGCATGCACTGAAGTTTGCACCACACAGACGGTAAATTAAACTTAAGTCTTTTATCAATCGCTGAATATTCACAATAATTAAATGAAACGTTGGCACTAAGTTGGTGTTAAACGTTTTGTTTCTTATTCTTTTTAGGTCAGCTGGTCCTCAAGATTGAAGACGTACACCAACTTCTATGCACACGCACCCGTTTTTGGCATTTCTAAAATTTTTCTTATTTTTTGCCTTTATTGTATTTTATTAAGAAATAGTTTTCATAATTGTCTATAGTTGTCAGATGTTTTATAATGTATAATAATGTTGCACTGTGTTGCTGATGTCCTTACCAATGTTGTATTCTTGATATTTTTTTCGATTAAACTTTCTAGTCCTGCAACATTTTCCTGGTCATTCATCACTGCTTATATGTTCTGAAGTAAATAGTTGTCATGCAACCAAAACTTTTACAATGAATTACATACTACAGAAATATGACAACATTATGGTGAGGGAAAGAACATTGGGGGAACACTGAGGGAACCAAACATGTAACCAACGAGGTTACTAGAATGTTGTAGGGGAACCTTGTGGGAACCAACACATAATAAACAAGGTTGGGGGAACATCAGGAGCACGTCTAGGGAACCAAACATGTAACCAACAAGGTTATGGGAACGATATGGAAACGTTGAGGGAACAAACATGACATGAACAAGGATAAAGGGACAGTGTGAGAACGGTGAGGGAACCAAATGGGAACCACATGAGTAACGTTCTGGGAACCAAAATTAAACTTTCCTGCCAACCAAGTGACAACCTAAACAGAACCAAAAATGACTTTCAGGGAACTTAGCCGGAACCAAACTGGAACCAAAGGCTCGTGTTCCAGGAACGTTCTGGGAACCAAAAATTGTTAGTAGGGTAGGGACAGGTGTTCTTTGTACACATCTGGGGTTGGTGAAATAGCATATAAACTATCCAGCTGCACAAGACGCTTTTCTGTTTTCTCTCATTACTTACATACAAAATAATGTGTCCTCTAACATAAGCTTTTAATATTTCCCACAATACAGGCATGGAAATGTCAGGGATCTAAGAAATACTTAGAAACATATCGATTTGAGTAGAAATCCATTCCACAAAGTTTTCATCTGAAAGTAAACGCATATTAAAATGCCATGGCATATGTGGATGGACAGAACCCCTCAACTGGATACTCATGGCGACAGGAGCATGGTCAGAAATGACCGTAGCCTCATATGAGCATGAGCCCATGGAGGGGAGAATTCTGTTATCAACCAAAAAATAGTCTATCCAAGTAAATGTGTGATGCACATGGGAGAAAAAAAGAGTACACTTTATCAGTAGGATTGAAAAAAATGCCAGGGATCTGAGACTGCAAACTCATTCATGAAGGCATTAATTACTTTCGCAGATCTTGACGGCGTAGTAACCTTTGTGAATGAATGGTCCAGCCCTGGGCTCAACCAACAGTTAAAGTCACCTCCTAAAATGAGGAGGTGCGAGGACATATCAGGGAGGTTAGAAAAGAGTTGCCTATAAAGAAATCTGCATTGTCCCAGTTAGGAGCATACACATTCACAAGAAGGACCGGAGTATTGCACATCTTACCAGTAACAATTAAATATCTACCATTCGGATCAGAGGTCACATCAGAGCAAATAAAGGGAACTGATTTATGTAGCAAAATCGTAACCCCTCTGGACTTGCTATGAAATGAGGAGTAATAGGCATGACCAATCCACCCAGCTCTAATTCTTGGATAAACAGATGATTTCAAGTGTGTTTCTTGGAGAAAGACAACTTGAGCCTCCAAATGTTGAAGATGCTGTACAACCCTACTGCATTTTACTGGGGAGTTGAGACCTTTGCAGTTCCAACTAACAAACTTAAGCTCTTTTCCATCAGTATGTTGAATTAACCTGGGCTGGACCATTTGAAACTAGTGTGGAAAAGTAAAGACAACAGTGACAATAATGACCAAACAAACTTTACAGTAAAATGGAAGATTACACTGACCGGCAACACAACCAGCAAGAAAAAAGAAAAAATGTAAGACTGACATACTAAATACACAAAACCCTCATCTACATCCCACCCCAGCACAAGCATCTCCCCAACTGAGATGCACGCTAAAACTTCCCTAAACACAAGCAGTCTGAAACGCTCTGTGGTAACTCTAATAGGAACTCAGTAGTGCTATCTGAGATGAAATGTGACTAGTAGAGGATTCACAAGTGTACATAATACAAGCCACTTTAATAACTAAAAAAGTGTAGAAAAAAGGGAAAACATAAATGAGCAAAGAATCAACAATAATATTAACAATAAAACAAAATCACAGTCTCATGGACCAGGCAAGTCACCTGGGAGATTGTCTATAGTATTATAAACAGTCTAGCTGAAAAATGGAAATCCACGGTATAAACACACTGGTGCACTCATCTCACATAATAGGAGAGACAGACGACTCACAGTTACTTACAGTTCTTATTGACATAGTCGGCAGCTGCAGTAGAATCTTCAAATCTATGTGATGTCCCATCTGGCATAGTGATTTTGAGTGTTGCCAGGTAGAGAAGTCCAAACTTAACATCCAGGTAGGAGCAGAGATTGCGTTTCACTACACCAAACACAGCTTGTATCTTGGCAACAGAGGATGTGTAGTCAGGGGATACAGAGATCCTCTTGCCTTTGTAGAGAAGGGGCAAGGACTCTCTGTCCCCTTCAGTGGGGGTGTCCTTCACAAGGTGATCAAGATACTTGTAGAAAGTTTCCTTTGCTTCATTGCTGCTGGTCAGGGTAAGAGCGTAGGTGCTGATGACTGAAGCATGATGTCCAGAGTAAAGAGGAATTGCAGTTTCATCAGGCATTCACTGATGAAGACAGAGAGGTATGGTAACTGGTTGAGAAGTGTCGTCTTAATGGCCAGTCCCACTCCGTGAATTCTATCTTCTTTCTGGGCCTTGCTTTTCCAGAAGAAGGTGTAGCTGCTCTTGGGTTCAGCAACAGATCCTTCCCCTGCAAGCCTGGTTTCACTCAGTGTGGCATTGTCTATTCTGTATTGAGCCAACTCTCTTGCTAGAAGGGCTGTTCTCCTCTCGTCTTGCAGAGGTTTGCCTGTCCATCATTGTACAGATGTTTCATGCACCAAAGATCATAGTTTTCTTTTTTGTAGGTTTCCTTGTTATTTGTTGATTTTGACTGCTGTGTGGGTAGAACTGCCAGCTGTGGCTAGCTAGCCAGTTGGGGTAGGGACGAGCAATGTTTTGAGACATCTTTTCTAGTCTCTTCCCCTCCTGTGAGGGTGAGCAGTGCTACCCTAAATAGACTGCTCAGTCACTCCTCTGTCATCCTGGGGTCAGAGATAAGAGAGCAGCCATTGTTGCTAGGCCGCCTGGGTGCAGGGTTGAGACTACAACTCCCAGTGGTCACCTCCACCTGTTGCTTCGCCCCTTCCCCACCGCCACAGGGCTTTAAAGATAGCAGAGCATGAAAGATGAGAGATTGCACATAGAAACTTGTGCGGGAAGTAATTATAGTGGGAAATTTGATGTACAGGACAATCCCATTCTCTCAGCCTAGGAAGTCAGATTCCAATGTTACAAAAGAACAGTCATGACCAGAGACTTCTTCGGCTGCAGTAGATGACCACAATGCCTGGAGTGTCTTGCCATGCCCTAAGCACTCCACAATGCTATGCTGTCACTGACTTCATGACCATTGGGCCTTTGTTGGCCTCCTCCACTCAATCTGCCGGGTCCAATCTTCACATGCAGGGACAGACACATCCCATATTCTGGATCACCAGCAGGTTTATGACCCAACCGGCTACCCATGCCTGGTTTAGCCTGCCTGCCAAAGCAGTTGCCCATGGTGTGGCCACTGTGCATGCTACAGCTTCATGAAGCCACAGGTGAGAGCTGGGTGCCAGGTATGATCCAAAGCAGGATGAGCTACCCTCCTTTGAAAGGGCATGGCAAGCCCCTGCTGCAGAGGTACTCTCCCTTACTGTCACCCTTTATATATATATATATATATATATATATATATATATATATATATATATACAACCCCGATTCCAAAAAAGTTGGGACAAAGTACAAATTATAAATAAAAACGGAATGCAATGATGTGGAAGTTTCAAAATTCCATATTTTATTCAGAATAGAACATAGATGACATATCAAATGTTTAAACTGAGAAAATGTATCATTTAAATAGAAAAATTAGGTGATTTTAAATTTCATGACAACACATCTCAAAAAAGTTGGGACAAGGCCATGTTTACCACTGTGAGACATCCCCTTTTCTCTTTACAACAGTCTGTAAATGTCTGGGGACTGAGGAGACAAGTTGCTCAAGTTTAGGGATAGGAATGTTAACCCATTCTTGCCTAATGTAGGATTCTAGTTGCTCAACTGTCTTAGGTCTTTTTTGTTGTATCTTCTGTTTTATGATGCGCCAAATGTTTTCTATGGGTGAAAGATCTGGACTGCAGGCTGGCCAGTTCAGTACCCGGACCCTTCTTCTACGCAGCCATGATGCTGTAATTGATGCAGTATGTGGTTTGGCATTGTCATGTTGGAAAATGCAAGGTCTTCCCTGAAAGAGACGTCATCTGAATGGGAGCATATGTTGCTCTAGAACCTGGATATACCTTTCAGCACTGATGGTGTCTTTCCAGATGTGTAAGCTGCCCATGCCACACACACTAATGCAACCCCATACCATCAGAGATGCAGGCTTCTGAACTGAGCGCTAACAACAACTTGAGTCGTCCTTCTCCTCTTTAGTCCGAATGACACGGCGTCCCTGATTTCCATAAAGAACTTCAATTTTTTTTTTGATCAAATGTTTTTTATTTTCATACCATAGAAATGTACATTACAAGAAGTTAAAGGAAACATGAATTAAAAATAGAAACAAATTTTAAACACACACAATTTCTCCCCTCCCCCCACCCACCCCACCCCCATGGCGACCCCCACCCAGCCCATCCCGGATATCAAAATAAAATACAGATATCAGAAATAAATGTACACATTTGAAAATATGATTCAACAATAAAAGATCAAACTATACATATTTATATTATGGCTGATTGTGCTGCACTTTTCCTTTGACCAGAGAGTATGCTGCATCCCATGCACGAATTGTTTTTTTGCTGGCTCCATGCATCCGTGCAACAGATCTCTCCACCATAACAATGTCAAGAAAAGAGTTTGCCCATTGCTGCCATGGCAAGGTGTGAGGTGGCTGCCATCTCAATGCCAGCATTTTCTTAGCTGCTGTAAGTCCAACCAATAGTATGCACCTTTGTTGCAGAGAAAGTTCAAAGGTAGAGTCATCATTGAGCAAGAGTAAAGACGGCAAACATGGGATATTGGTCTCCAGCATGTCGCTCAGGGTGGTAGAAATCAGTTTCCAAAAAGCAGACACACTGGAGCATTCCCAAAACATATGCATAAATGACCCAACAGTATTCAGAGTGCAAAAGTCACAATTGGGAGATGAAATAATTTTCATCGCATGACGTTTCCTGGGGGTCAAATAAAATCTATGTATGAATTTAAAATGTATTAGTTGGTGGTCAGGATTTTTGTAGGTGTCCTGTAAGTTTTCCCACACAGTGTCCCAGCAAATGTCTTCCTCTCCCAAAGAGGAGAGGTCCCTATCCCAAACACTTTCCACTGCCAACAATGCACGAGGATTAGAAATGAATTTGTAGAGTTTAGAAACTAACCCACGTGTATGATTTTGTTTGGCAAATATTTTATTTAGTGGATGGGTTAGCAGTGGAACACCCCAGGGGATGCCATATGCCTTCATGGCAGATCTCAGTTGCAAATAAAAGAAAAATGATGAACCAGGCAAGTCGAATTTGGCTTGTAAATCACTAAAGGAGCGCAAACCATCATTATTAAACATCTTTAAGGGTGTGAACTCCCTTATCCTTCCATACTAGAAATGAAGAGGGCTTTTGCCCAACCAGGAGAGAAAAATTATTAAATATAGGGGAATGCGTGTGACACTTTAAGTCCACCTTAGTGTAATTCATTACAGTCTGGCAAGTCTTTAGCAAATAGGCTATTATAGGGCCAAGGTGCGTCTTAGCTGTTTTAGATGGTATGTTGGAGTATATCAGGTCTTGGAGCCTGTATGGTTGGGAGATATTTTCTTCAATTGATTTCCATGAAACAGACACATCGGAATTAAAACATACATACAAAGGTCGAAGGACAAAGGACCAAAAATACATTTTGAAGTTCGGTAGACCCAATCCGGCGGCACGGTGGTGTAGTGGTTAGCGCTGTTGCCTCACAGCAAGAAGGTCCTGGGTTCGAGCCCCATGGCCGGCGAGGGCCTTTCTGTGTGGAGTTTGCATGTTCTCCCCATGTCTGCGTGGGTTTCCTCTGGGTGCTCCGGTTTCCCCCACAGTCCAAAGACATGCAGGTTAGGTTAACTGGTGACTCTAAATTGACCGTAGGTGTGAATGTGAGTGTGAATGGTTGTCTGTGTCTATGTGTCAGCCCTGTGATGACCTGGCGACTTGTCCAGGGTGTACCCTGCCTTTCGCCCGTAGTCAGCTGGGATTGCCTGCAACCCTGTAGAAGGATAAAGCGGCTAGAGATAATGAGATGAGATGAGGTAGACCCAATCCTCCCTGCATCTTATCCCGCTGAAGAGGTTTCAGTCTGGGCCTCTTCCCATTCCATATAAATTTAGATATCAGAGAATGTAATTTATCCCAGTAACCTTTTGGGGGAGGAAGTGGGATCATTGAGGAGTAGAAATTGACCCGGGGCAGAATATCCATTTTAATTATTGATACTCTGGCCTGAAGAGAGTTTGGAAGCTTCGCCCATCGCTCTAAATCCTTTACAATTTGGTTATGTATGTTTTGAAAATTATGAGATGCTATATGTAATATAGAGGGTGAAATATCAACCCCAAGGTATTTGAACTGGCCCACTACAGGAATGTTAGAAGGTAACGGCGTTACTGATCGGACTGAATTTAAGTGCATTAGTGATGATTTACTCCAATTAATTTTATATCCAGATAATGAGCTAAACGAATCAAAAATAGATAATAAATGTGGAAGAGAAGAGCCTGTATCACCAGTATAAAGAAGAATCTCATCGGCAAATAAAGATGTACGGTGTTCAGAGTCACTGATAGAAATGGGAACAATAGAAGGATGTTGCCTGATTTTTGAGCCAGTGGCTCAAGAGAGAGCGCAAAAAGCAAAGGAGAGAGGGGGCAACCCTGGCGGGTGCCCCTAGATACAGGAATCTTTGAAGAGAAAATACTATTAGTATAAACCATTGCACAGGGGTTTGCATACAAGACCTTAATCATTTCGATAAAGACTGAACCTAGTCCAAATTTTTCCAGCGTCAGCCATAAGTAATCCATTTCTAGCCTGTCAAATGCCTTTTCCGCGTCAAGAGACAGGACTGAACATGGCAAATCAATCTTATTAGCAGTATGGATGATATGAAGAAGGCGGCGTACATTATCAGACACTAGTCTTCCCTTGATAAACCCAGTCTGATCGTTATGTATTAAACTTGTCAAAAAACCCTCAAGTCGTGAGGCTAGAACCTTGGAATATAATTTCACATCTCCATTTAAAAGAGATAAGGGTCTGTAATTACCACATTGGGAAGGGTCTTTGTTTGGTTTAAGAAGTAGTGTTATTATTGCAGTGTTGACACTTGAATTAAAAGCACCTTTGTCAATAGCAGAATTAATCATATCTAACAACGGGGGACCAAGTATATCCCAAAAGGCTAAGTATACTTCTGGAGGGATACCATCCCAGCCTGGGGATTTACCCCTCTTCATACTGACAAGAGTCTTTCTCAGCTCCTCCACTGTGATTGGAGCCGCAAGATTGTCTGAATTTTGGCTGGTGAGAGTGGGGAGTTCAAGGCCATTGAAAAAGTCTTCGCAGGATTCCATATTTAGCAATACCTCAGAAGAATAAAGGTTAGAATAGAATTTTTTGAATGCCTCATTAATTTCACGTGGGTCAGTTAAAGTACCAGTAGATGTTTTGATAGTCATGACACTAGAAAATTTCTCATTCTGTTTCAGTCGTAAGGCTAGCAGATGGCTAGGCCTAGAACCATTAAAGTAATAATTTCTTCTTGTTCTATGTATTAAAAACTCAGCTCTTTGTCTCAATAAAGAGTTCAGCTCAGTTCTTGTTGCAGATATTTTCCCATTCAGGGTGTCAGACTGTGTGTTTTGTCTTTCTGACTCAAGTTGAACAAGAGTGCCCTCTAATTCACTTATTTTACGAAGCCTATTTTTCTTAAGATAAGATGAAAAAGAAATAGTCGAGTCCCTAATCGATCCCTTAATAGCATCCCATAAATATCTGGGATCCTCTACTGAACCTTTATTTATTTCTATAAAAGTGTTCAAAGAGTTACTAAGAAAAGTACAGAATTCCTCATTTTGGAGAAGGGATGTATTAAAGCGCCACCGTGGGGCTCTGGGTAGAGTACCCATCAACGTAATATGAGCTGAAACCACACTATGATCTGATAATGAGGAGGGTATAATTGCTACATTATGAACTTCAGAAAAAGACACAGGAGATGTTAAAATATAGTCTATTCTAGAGAAAGTCTGGTGTCTGGCTGAATAGAAAGTGTATTGTTTTGAAGTGGGATTAGTTAAACGATATAGGTCTACCAAACTGAGAGATGACAAGACATCTTGAATATCTTTTGATGCACTTAATTGAGATGGGGTTGGTTTTTGAGCTGATTTGTCCAAAGCTAGATTAATACAAGCATTCATATCTGCACCTAAAATAAGAGAAAAGTCATGTAATTGTGCTAGAACTGAGATTAGTTTAGGGAAAAAATCCGATTCATACAGAGAAGGGGCAGAAACAGAAATGAAAGCAAATTTGCGGCCTGAAATGTTAGTTTTGATGTAAGAAATTCTACCATCTTCACTCCCATACTTTCCCATTATGTTCAATGAGAGGCTGCATTTCAATACTATTAATGAACCTCTTGTTTTTGAGTTTAAAGATGCAGAGGACACAACATAGTAGTGTTTGTTTGCAAAGCGTTGAGTATCCTGAGTTCTTAAATGTGATTCTTGTATGAATGCCACATCGACTAATTGCCTATGTAAGAAGTCTAAGCAAGCAGCACACTTAATAGGGCCATTCAGCCCATTAACATTCCAGCTAATTACATGAAGCTTTGCCATAATGTTAAAAATGTGTTATAGTTTGAGAAATAAAATAAAATGAAACGAGGTATTGAGCAGTAAGTACATCAATTTAAAAGTAAGATATCCATGCCCACCCCAAAAACAACCCTGTCGCCATGACCCCATAGCCCTCCTCAGAACGTTAGAGGGCAGTATAACACCACATCCCCAGTCAGCTCCTACAGAGCTTGGTGCACCCCAAAACATTGGACCCGTGATCCTAGAGTACAGTAGTAACCCTCAAACAAAAAAAACCCACAACCCCCCTCATTCATTTAACTAGATACCACATTGTAGATTAATGTAAATTAGGCTATTCGGTGAGCACAGAATGCCCAAAAAGAAGCCATTAAAGCGTCGAGTAGACTAAGCGATTATTCAAATGAAAAGAAACAAGAATAGCAAACAAATTCGGCCATTAACAGTGACAAAACCAACAAAAAGTATTTCTAATAACTCCAATACTTAGCTATCCAGAGTCCCCGCAAAATATTTTGCCTCCTGCGGAGTTTCAAAGAAGTGGCTGGCTCCACCACGCATCACTTTCAGTTTAGCAGGATATTGCAGGAATGTACGGAAACCCTTCTTCTGTAACTCGTCGATCACGTCGGAGAAGGTCAGTCTGCGAGCGAAGGTTTGTTTGCTGTAGTCCGGAGAAAATCGAATCGCCGTCCCATCCACTTCTACAGCTGTTTTCCGTGCTGCGGCCAGGATCTTATCTCTGTCGGTGAATCTTAGCAGCTTCAGCAGAATAGTGCGTGAGATGGGCTTCTGGTTGGAGTCTTCCCGTTCAGGGCCAACTCGATGGGCTCGCATTATTTCAACGGAGCCTAGCTCTGGGAACCACTTTGGTATGGCATTAGACAAATAGGAAAGAGGATTACTTGTTTCACGGTTTTCAGGAATCCCTTTTATCCTTATGTTGTCTCGCCGCGATCGGTCCTCTAGGTCAGCAATTTTGTTCTCCAGCTTAGTGCAGAGAGCTGTCAGTTTGTCCACTGAGGTAGAGAGTCGGCTGTCCACCTCCGCCAGATGGTTATTACTCATTTCAATTTGCTCCATGCACGTCGAGGTGTCAGCACGAATGGATGAAATCTCGTTTCGAACTTCTGACATTTGTTCAGCCACGATGGCTTGGGTTTTCTCTGAAAGTTGCGCAACCACATCATCCACGAATTTGGGAATAGCTTCCTTAATAGCATCTGCCACTGCTAGCTTAACTAGCTTAGAAAGTTCTTCACTGTCGACAGCACGGATATGGTCTTGAGCTTGTTTAGAAGATTGTTTTTTCGATGATGACGCCATCACTATCAAAAGTTATCACTAGTTAAAAAATTCCGACCAAAATAAAGATCAAATATGTGGTAAAATTATTAAATTAAAGGGGTAACTGCGGAGCCCTCGCGAAAAGCCACCACATCCCTCGCCGCGGTCATGTGACTCTAAGAACTTCAAATTTTGATTCGTCTGACCACAGAACAGTTTTCCACTTTGCCACAGTCCATTTTAAATGAACCTTGGCCCAGAGAAGACGTCTGCGCTTCTGGATCATGTTTAGATGCGTCTTCTTCTTTGAACTATAGAGTTTTAGCTGGCAATGGGGGATGGCACGGTCAATTGTGTTCACAGATAATGTTCTCTGGAAATATTCCTGAGCCCATTTTGTGATTTCCAATACAGAAGCATGCCTGTATGTGATGCAGTGCTGTCTAAGGGCCCGAAGATCACGGGCACCCAGTATGGTTTTCGGGCCTTGACCCTTCCGTACAGAGATTCTTCCAGATTCTCTGAATCTTTTGATGATATTATGCACTGTAGATGATGATATGTTCAAACTCTTTGCAATTTTACACTGTCGAACTCCTTTCTGATATTGCTCCACTATTTGTCGGTGCAGAATTAGGGGGACTGGTGATCCTCTTCCCATCTTTACTTCTGAGAGCCACTGCCACTCCGAGATGCTCTTTTTATACCCAGTCATGTTAATGACCTATTGCCAGTTGACCTAATGAATTGCAATTTGGTCCTCCAACTTTTCCAGCCTCTTATTGCCCCGTCCCAACTTTTTTGAGATGTGTTGCTGTCATGAAATTTCAAATGAGCCAATATTTGGCATGAAATTTCAAAATGTCTCACTTTCGACATTTGATATGTTGTCTATGTTCTATTGTGAATACAATATCAGTTTTTGAGATTTGTAAATTATTGCATTCTATTTTTATTTACAATTTGTACTTTGTCCCAAATTATTTGGAATCAGGGTTGTATTATTATTATTATTATTATTATTATTATTATTATTATTATTATTATTATTATTTTTCTTGTTCTTTTTCTTCAACACTTTGCCATTTTGGAGGCACTTTGCCATTGGTGGTTCCCATGGGTGAAAACTCATGAAATTTGGTACACACGTCAGTCATGCGCACCCCTACTCAGCGATAGGGGCTTGACTCCAGGCATCTCCGGGGGACTCCATAGCGCCCCAATATGTCATTGAGACACCACCTTGGTATATAGTTTCACCTATCCGTGTCAAATTTGGGAGGTGTGTGGAGTGCCCCTAGATGAACAAAATTGCAATATACATTGCATCAGCCATACTCAACAGCAAATGAGATACTTTTGGTTTTGTGCGTTTTGACGTGTTATATTTTAACGTACTCCTCCTAGGGGGTTTGTTGGATTCATGCCATATTTGGTATACCGTAAAATACCAAATAATAGCCCGGGCGATTATTTGTCTCAATCACGTAAGAGACCCGGCGCGTATTAGAGACTAGGCGGCTATTTGGAACAGGCGATTAATTCCTTCTTCACAAATACCTTCCCCAAAATCTACCTCAAAACGGGGAAAAAAATCATTCTCAGATAGGCCTACTTTTAACCAGTATAACTTACAGTTTGTTTAGAGTTAGATTACAGATAGCACGGTGCCGACTTCGGGGAATTTTGAAGACGCAGAATGCATCTTCGCATGGCACAGTCGGGGTGGATAAAGGATAAATCACACACCTTTTCCTGTTAATGACTAGTTAAGCGCATGCTTTACAAAATAATCAAGAAACCACACCATTGTCTGTGCGCAGCACTGTGATTTAATTACTCTGCAAAGTTATGGTCACTTGCTATCACCCTCACCCATGCAGCCTCCACCCTTTGCGCTTCGCGATGTCTGTCAATCTGAAATTGCATGGAGGGCGCGACGCTGAAGCAACATAATTAGGGTGCGAAGTGTCAAACCAAAGGGTTTTTTCTTATGCTGAAAAATAAGTGACCTGCAGTGGCTACATACTGTCATCTTGCATTCTCACGTTTCTCTCCAAGACGTCTCCCTATTTGGCGGATATGAGCCTATTCCCCGAGTGAGTTGGTACGGTGGCTCGACCCCGTAGAAAACTTAAAGTTCGGATGAAAGTTAGTTGAATAGGTTACTGACTTGTAGGCCTACATGTTGCCTGCCTGACGCGTGCTTCTGCCCAACTTGCACGACAGATTACTTGTTGAAAAGGCCCCTTGGATTAGATTGGCCGCGAGCAGACTGAAATGCATGTTAGAACGCTCTCACCTTTTTTGTAAAGCGTCTTCCAGATCCGAATGGGTAAGGGCAAGTGAAATGGTATAAGGTCTTTAATAAAACTCAGTGTGTGCTTTGACGCATGCATTCGGCAATTTAGGTCGTTTAACAGAAGCAGCAGTCCAACCTTGGAAACCCGCAGTCCTCAATGTCACCACACACGCTGGCTTTCGTTGGGTATACCCAAAGGGGTGGCTAAGACATCTGTCAAAAGTTACGGAGTTGCATTCCTCAAGAAATATTACGGTAGACCAAGATTATAACATTGAAATGGCATGTTTATTATCACGTAACAAAATGTTGTAAACAGTATTATAGAAATAATTTAATTCATTCATTCATTCATTCATTCATTCATTCATTCATATTGTTTCGGTAGAAAACTATGCAATGCAAAATCGTTTAAACACCAGAAAACCAGAAAAGTGCTGGGCCTCAAGATTCTAGATAGAACGTTCGGACGCTTTTTTTTTTTTAGACACCGGCGAGTATTCGGAACCGGCCTTTATTTGTCACAACACACGCGTACACCCGGCCGTTAAAGGGAACTCGGCGGTTAATTGGAACTCGGCTATTATTTGGTATTTTACGGTATGTCATGGTAAGATGTTGCAGATGTTAAATTGCGAAGGGATTTGTGATATCTTGCATGATGTTCAAATGGCGAAAAAATAAATGTATACATTACGCCACACAAACAGGAAATGTGTCATAAATTCACCATGCATTGCCTGATACTGCTCAAACTTCACAGGTTATAGGATGATATGGTTCGGAAGTTATCCACATGTCCAAAGACACCCTCTGGTATAGCGCCACCATTTGGACATGGACAGCAATGACTCCATTGCCAAAACGTGTTACATTTTGATGTACTCTTCCTAGGCGGTTTGTTGGATTCATGCCATATTTGGTGGACGTCATGTCAAGATGTTGCGGATTTTAAATTGTGAAGGGATTGGGCTGTATTGTTTTTTGCATGTTTATTATTATTATTATTATTATTATTATTATTATTATTATTATTAATTTTTAATTATTACAGATTTGACACTTTGGAAATATTCGAAAACTCAATAAATTTCGTTCACTCATGAAAATAGGGCAAAAGTTTATTATTCTTAGGTTATTTGCCTTGGATGATGCTAGAAGACACCATAGGGCCCCCTACAATGTTAGATTCAAATTTATAGCTTTGGATGCCACACTGAGACTCCTGCCCGGTATACAGTTTCACCTATCCGTGTCAAATTTGGTAGGTGTGTGGAGTTCCCCTAGATGAACAAAATTGCATCTATATTACATAGCCATACTCAATAGGGAGTGAAATATTTTTGCTTTTGTCCATTTTGACACGTGTTGTTTTTTAACGAACTCCTCCTAGGCGGTTTGTTGGATCCATGCCATATTTGCTAATGTCAAGATATTGCTGATGTTAAATTGTGAAGGGATTTGCAATATGTCGCAAAAGGTTGAAATGGAGAACCAATAAACATATACATTACACCAAGAAAACAGGAATTAAGTCATAAATTCACCATACATTGCCTGATACGGCTCAAACTTCTCTGGTTATAAAATATCATGGTTTGGAAGATATCCACATGCCCAAAGACACCCTATGGTATAGCGCCACCATTTTGACACGGACAGTCATGACTCCATTGCCAAAACATGTTACATTTTGATGTACTCTTCCTAGGTGGTTTGTTGGATTCATGCCATATTTGTTATACATCATGTCAAGAAGTTGCTGATTTTAAGTTCCCTAGAGATTTGTGATATCTTGCAATATCTTGAAATGGCAAACCAATAAATTTGTTATGCCACACAAAAAGGAAGCATGTCAAAAATTCATCATGCATTGCCTGATATGGCTAAAAATTCACAGGTTACAGGATACGATGTTTCTGATGATATGTGCATGCCCAATTTGACCCACTGGTATAGCACCACCATTTGGAACCGGACAGTAATGATTCCATTGCCTAAAAACTTTGACTCATGAAATTTGGTGCTCACATCAGTCCTGGTCACTGCTATTCAGGGATAGAGGCTTGACCCCGGGTGTGCCCATTGGACCCCATAGTGCCCCCACATGTCATTGTGACTTCTTTTGCCCGGTAAATAGTTTCACCTATCAGTGTCAAAATTGGTAGGTGTGTGCGGTGCCCCAAGAGGAACAAAACTGAAATGCACATTGTTTTAGTCAATTGACATATGACAAGATTTATGATATCTTGCATGATGTTGAAAAGGCAAACCATAAATTTGTATGTTTCGCCATGCAAACAGGAAGTGTGACATAAAATCACCATGCATTGCCTGATGGAGCTAAAATTTCACAGGCTACAAGACATCAGGGTTCTGACGATATATCCATGTCCAAAGTGAGCCTCTTGTGTAGCGCCACCATTTGGACCTAGACAGTAATGATTCGATTGCGGAAAAACTCTGACTCATGAAATTTGGCACACACATTAGTCCTGGCCACTGCTACTCAGGGATAGAAGCTTGGCCCCAGGTGCAGTGCCCTATTGTTTTCTGCATGTTCTTGTGTGCGAGGGCCCTTTATCGCTGCTAGTAGCTATATTTATTATTATTATTTTATTTCTCCATGGTAAAACTCGTTTTTGAGGCATTGGGATGCTCAAAAACTCATGAATTTTGGCAGACTGATCAAATGTGCATAAAATCACAAATTTACACTGAGCAACAGACTGGGCGTTGTCTGGGAGCTCTATAGCGACCCTGAGAACAAGCTATGGTTGAGGTGAAGTTGCTTGGACCAGCTCGAGATTTGGTGTGATCTATACTCATGTGATAAAGGACAAAGATCACTTTGTTGTATTTGACTGCACCCAACAGGAAGTCAGCCATGTTGGATGGAATGTGGGATTTTGAAATTTTCCCTGCACTGTTTTGAGGGGCCTGCGTTGGCTAAAAACTCAGGAAACATTTGTCCTATGATATAATTTGAAGTGATATGGTAAATTAGTCTATGTGGGATTCATTAACTCCATAGCACCATCTAGTCCAAAAATACAGATTTGACACTTTGTCCATATTTAAAAATTCATGAAATTTGGTACACACATAAGTCATGTGCACCAAAACTCCGCCCTCGGGGCTTGACCCCAGGCATGTCCGGGGGACTGCACAGCACCCCCATATGTCATGGAGACTTCTGCCCGGCATAGAGTTTCACCTATCTGTGTCAAATTTGTCAGGTGTGTAGAGGGCCTGTAGATGAACAAAACTACCTTTACAGTGCACCAGCCCTACTCAACAGGAAGTGAGATATTTTTGGTTTTGTGCATTTTGACGTGTTACGTTTTAATGAACTCCTCCTAGGTGGTTTGTTGGATCCATGCAATATTTGATATACATCATGTCAACATGTTGCTGATGTGAATTTGTGAAGGGATTTGTGATATGTCGCAAGATGTTGAAATGGTGAACCAGTAAATTTATACGTTACACCATGCAAACAGGAAGTGAGTAATAAATTCGCCATGCCTTGTCTGATATGGCTGAAATTTCACAGCTAATAGGATATCTTGGTTCTGAAGATATCCACATGCCCAAAGACACCCTCTGGTATAGCGCCACCATTTGGACATGGACAGTAATGACTCCATTGCCAAAACATGGTTACATTTTGATGTACTCTTCCTCAGTGGTTTGTTGGATTCATGCCATATATGGTATGAATCCAATCATGTCAAAATGTTGCTGATACATCATGTCAAAATGTTGCTGATTTTAATTTGTGAAGGGATTTGTGATGTCTTGCAAGATGTTGAAATGGTGAACCAATAAATTTTTGTTATGCGACACGAACAGGAAGCATGTCAAAAATTCACCATGCATTGCCTGATATGGCTAAAAATTCACAGGTTATAGGATACAATGGTTCTGGTGATATCCCCATGCCCAATTTGATCCTCTGTTGTAGTGCCACCATTTGGACCTGGACAGTATTTATTCCATTGCCTTAAAACTTTGACTCATGAAATTTGGTATTCGCATCACTCCTGGCCACCACTACTCAGGGATAGAGGCTTGACCCCAGTTGTGTCCATTGGAGTCCATAGCACCCCCACATGTCATTGAGAGTTCTGCCCAGTATATAGTTTCACCTATCCATGTAAAAATTGGTAGCTGTGTGGCGTATGCTGAGAAGAACAAAATTGCCTGTACATTGCATCAGCTATACTCAACAGGAAGTGTGAGATTTTTGGTTTTGTGCATTTTGATGGATGTTGAGCCCAAATGTCCAAAGTGAGCCTCTTGTGTAGTGCCATTTTGAAATTTTCCCACACTGTTTTGAGGGGCTTACAAAGGCTAAAAACTCGTGGAGTTTTGCACATACATTTGGCCTATGATACAATTTGAGGTGATATGGTAAATTACTCTAGGTGGGCTTCAAGAACTCCATAGCGCCACCTAGTTCAAAAATACAGACTTGACACCTTGGAAATATTTGAAAACTCATGAAATTTAGTAGAAACGTCAGTCATGTGCACCGAAACTCAGCTATAGGGGCTTGACCACAGGTGTGTCTGGGGGATTCCATAGCACCCCCATATGTCATTGAGATTCCTGCCCGGAACATAGTTTCACCTACAGTGCCTTGCAAAAGTATTCATCCCCCTTAGTGTTTGTCCTGTTTTGTCACATTACAAGCTGGTATTAAAATGGATTTTTGGGGGGTTAGCATGATTTACAAAGCATGCCTACCACTTTAAAGTTGCAAATTTTTTTTATTGTGACACAAGCAATCATTAAGATGAAAAAATAGAAATCTGGAGTGTGCATCGGTTTTCACACCCCCCCCTCCCATGTCAATACTTTGTAGATCCACCTTTTGCTACAATTACAGCTGTAAGTCTTTTGGGGTATGTCTCTACAAGCTTAGCACATCTAGCCACTGGGATTTTTGCCCATTCCTCAAGGCAAAACTGCTCTAAGTCCTTCAAGTTAGATGGGTTGCATTGGAGTACAGCAATCTTCAAGTTATTCCAGAGATTCTCAATTGGACTGAGGTCTGGGCTTTGATTAGGCCATTCCAAGACATTCAAATGTTTCCCTTTAAACTACTCCAGTGTCACTTTAGCAGAATGTTTAAGGTCATTGTCCTGCTGGACCGTGAAGCTTCATCCCAGTCTCAAACGTCTGGCTGACTCATACAGGTTTTCCTCCAGAATTGCCCTACATTTAGTGCCATCCATCTTTCTTTCAGTCCTGACCAGCTTTCCTGTCCCTGCAGATGAAAAATATCCCCACAGCATGATGCTGCCACCACTATGCTTCATTGTCGGGATGGTGTTCTCAGGATGTTGGGTTTGTGCCACACATGGCATTTCCCATGATGGCCAAAATGTTCAATTTTTGTCTAATTTGACCAGAGAATCTTCTTCCATGTGTTTGGGGAGTCTGCCGCATGCTGTTGGGCAAACTCCATGTGTTTTCTTCAACAATGTTTTTTTTCTGGCCACTCTTCCATAAAGCCCCACTCTGTGGGGTGTACAGCTTAAAGTGGTCCTATGTACAGATACTCCCATCTCCGCTGTGGATCTTTGCAGCTCCTTCAGTATTATCTTTGATGTCATCATTGCATCTCTGATTAATGCCCTCCTTGCCCGGTCTGCGAGTTTTGGTGGGCAGCATTCTTGTTAGGTTTGTAGTGGTGCCATGTTCTTTCTATTTTGCTATAATGGATTTAATGGTGCTCCCTGGGATATTCAAAGTTTGTGATACTTTTTATAACCCAACCCTGATCTATACTTCTCCACAATTTTGTCTCTGACCTGTTTGAAGTGCTCCTTGGTTCTCATGTTGCTTGCTTAATAATGTTGCAGAGTCAGGGTCCTTCCAGAACAGGTTATATTATCCAGACATCATGTGACAGATCATATGACACTTTGATTGCACAAAAGTGGATCTTAATCAACTAATTATGTAACTTATGAAGTGAATTGGTTGGACCAGCTCTTATTTAGGTGTTTCATATGAAAAGGGGTGAATACCTATGCACACTCCAGATTTCTGTTTTTTTCATCTTAATTATTGTTTGTGTCAAAATAAAAAAAATTGCACCTTTAAAGTGATAGGCATGTTGTGTAAATCAAATGGTGCTAACCCCCCCAAAAATCCATTTTAATTCCAGCTTGTAATGCGACAAAACAGGACAAACCAAGTGGGATGAATACTTTTGCAAGGCACTGCATCCGTGTCAAATTTGGTATGTGTCTGGAGTGCTCTGAGACAAACAAAATTGCAAGATGTTGAAATGGCAAACCAATACATTTATGTCATGCCACACAAACAGGAAGTGTGTCATAAATTCATCATGCATTGCCTGATATGGCTAAAAATTCACAGCTTATAGGATGTCATAGTTCTGATGATATCCACATGTCCAATTTGACCCTCTGGTATAGCGCCACCATTTGGACCTGGACACTAATGCCTAAAACCTTTGACTCATGAAATTTGGTACACACATCAGTCCTGGCCACTGCTCCTCAGGGATTGCGGCTTTGCCCTTTATCACCACTAGTGGCTATATTTTTCTTCTTATTATTATCTCATCTCGTCTCGTCTTCTTCCACTTTATCCAGGGCCGGGTCACGGAGGCAGCAGTCTGAGCATGGAAGCCCAAACTTCCCTTTCCCCAGACACCTCGGCCAGCTCCTCGGGAAGAACACCGAGGCGTTCCCAGGCCAGC
Source organism: Neoarius graeffei (assembly GCF_027579695.1). Classification (NCBI taxonomy): domain Eukaryota; kingdom Metazoa; phylum Chordata; class Actinopteri; order Siluriformes; family Ariidae; genus Neoarius; species Neoarius graeffei. The sequence continues at coordinate 42,188,329 of NC_083578.1, read as the reverse complement.
CGAGAGACATAGTCCCTCCAGCATGTCCTGGGTCTTCCCCGGGGCCTCTTCCCAGGGGGACATGCCTGGAACACCTCCCCAGGGAGGCGTCCAGGAGGCATCCGAAAAAGATGCCCGAGCCACCTCAGCTGATTCCTCTCAATGTGGAGGAGCAGCGGCTCTACTCCGAGCTCCTCCTGAGTGACTGTGCTTCTCACCCTATCTCTAAGGGAGCGCCCAGCCACCCTGCGAAGGAAACTCATTTCGGCCACTTGTATCCGCGATCTTGTTCTTTCGGTCATTACCCAAAGCTCATGACCATAGGTGAGAGTCGGAACGTAGATTGACCGGTAAATTGAGAGCTTCGCCTTTTGGCTCAGCTCCTTCTTCACCACGATGGACCGGTAAAGTGACCGCATCACTGCGGAGGCTGCACCGATCCGCCTGTCGATCTCACGCTCCATCCTTCCCTCACTCATGAACAAGATCCTGAGATACTTAAACTCCTCCACTTGAGGCAGGACTTCTCCACCAACCTGGAGAGGGCAAGCCACCCTTTTCCAGTCGAAAACCATGGCCTCAGACTTGGAAGTGCTCATTCTCATCCCAGCCGCTTCACACTCAACTGCAAACCGCCCCAGTGCATGCTGAAGGTCCTGGTTTGAAGAAGCCAACAGGACAACATCATCCACAAAAAGCAGAGATGAAATCCTGTGGTTCCCAAACAGGATTCCTTCTGGCCCCTGGCTGCGCCTAGAAATTCTGTCCATAAAAATTATGAACAGAACCGGTGACAAAGGGCAGCCCTGCCCGAGTCCAGCATGCACTGGGAACAGGTCTGACTTACTGCCGGCAATGCGAACCAGACTCCTGCTCCATTCGTACAGGGACCGGACAGCCCTTAGCAAAGAGCCCCGAACTCCATACTCCTGACGCACCCCCCCACAGAATACCACGAGGGACACGGTCGAATGCCTTCTCCAGATCCACAAAGCACATGTGGACTGGTTGGGCAAACTCCCATGAACCCTCGAGCACCCTATGAAGGGTATAGAGCTGGTCCAGTGTTCCGCGACCAGGACGAAAACCGCATTGTTCCTCCTGGATCCGAGGTTCGACTATTGGTCGAATTCTTCTCTCCAGTACCCTGGAGTAAACCTTCCCTGGGAGGCTGAGAAGTGTGATTCCCCTATAATTGGAGCACACTCTCCGGTCCCCTTTCTTAAAAAGAAGGACCACCACCCCAGTCTGCCACTCCAGAGGCACTGTCCCCGACCGCCACGCGATGTTGCAGAGGCGTGTCAACCAAGACAGCCCCACAACATCCAGAGACTTGAGATACTCAGGGCGGATCTCATCCACCCCTGGTGCCTTGCCACCAAGGAGCTTGCAAACCACCTCAGTGACTTCGGCTTGGATAATGGACGAGTCCACCTCTGAGTCATCAGCCTCAGTCTCCTCAATGGAAGACATGATGGTGGGATTGAGGAGGTCCTCAAAGTATTCCTTCCACCGCCCAACAATGTCCCCAGTCGAGGTCAACAGCTCCCCACCTGCACTGTAAACAGTGTTGGCAGAGTACTGCTTCCCCTCCTGAGGCGCCGGACAGTTTGCCAGAATTTCTTTGAGGCTGACTGATAGTCCTTCTCCATGGCCTCCCTGAACTCCTCCCAGTTCCGAGTTTTTGCCTCCACAACTGCCCAAGCTGCGGCATGCCTGGCCTGCCGATACTCGTCAGCTGCCTCAGGAGTCCTGGAGGTCAACATGGCCTGATAGGACTCCTTCAGCTTGATGGCATCCCTTACTTCTGGTGTCCACAACCGGGTTCGGGGATTGCTGCCACGACAGGCACTGGAGACCTTGCGGCCACAGCTCCGAACAGCTGCATCCACAATGGAGGTAGAGAACATGGTCCACTCAGACTCAATGTCCCCTGCCTCCCTCGGAAGCTGGGAAAAGCTCTCCCGGAGGTGGGAGTTAAAGACCCCCCCGACAGAGTGCTCGGCCAGACGTTCCCAGCAGACCCTCAGCATACGTTTGGGCCTGCCAGGTCTGTCCGACTTCCTCCTCCACCAGCGGATCCAACTCACCACCAGGTGGTGATCAGTTGACAGCTCAGCCCCTCTCTTCACCCGAGTGTCCAAGACATAGGGCCGGAGATCAGATGAAACGACAACAAAGTCTATCATCGACCTCCGACCTAAGGTGTCCTGGTGCCACGTGCACTTATGGACACCCCTATGCTCGAACATGATGTTTGTTATGGACAAACTGTGACTAGCACAGAAGTCCAATAACAAAACACCACTCAGGTTCAGATCAGGGAGGCCGTTCCTCCCAACCATGCCCCTCCAGGTGTCACTGTCGTCGCCCATGTGAGCATTGAAGTCCCCTAGTAGCACAATGGAGTCCCCAGTCTGAGCACCTCTCAGTACCTCTCCCAGGGACTCCAAGAAGGCTGGATACTCTATACTGCTATTCGGCCCATAGGCCCAAACAACAGCAAGAGCCCTCTCCCCAATCCGAAGGCACAGAGAGGCAACCCTCTCGTTCACTGGGGTAAACTCCAACACATGGCGGCTGAGCTGGGGAGCTATAAGCAAGCCCACACCAGCCCGCCGCCGCTCACCATGGGCGACTCCAGAGAAGTGGAGAATTCAGCCCCTCTCGAGGAGCTGGGTTTCAGAGCCCAAGCTGTGCATGGAGGTGAGCCCGACTATCTCTAGCCGGTACCTCTCAACCTCCCGCACAAGCTCAGCTCTTTCCCCCCCAGCGAAGTGACATTCCATGTCCCAACAGCTAGCCGCTGTGTCCGGGGATCAGGTCGTCGAGGCCCCTGCCTTCGACTGCTGCCCAATCCACACTGCACCAGCCCCCTACGGCTACCTCTGTGGGTGGTGAACCCACAGGAGGTTGGGCCTACTTCACCTCTTCGGGCTGAGCCCGGCCAGGCCCCATGGGCAAAGGCCCGGCCACCAAGCGCTCGCATACGAGCCCCAACCCCGGGCCTGGCTCCAGGGTGGGGCCCCGGCTGCACCATACTGGGCGACGTCACGGTCCTCGATTGATTCTCTATAAGGGTTTTGGTGAACTGCTTTTGGTCTGGCCTGTCACCTAGGACTGGTCTGCCTTGGGAGACCCTGACAGGGGCGTAATGCCCCCGACAACATAGCTCCTAGGATCATTCAAGCACACAAACCCCTCCACCACAATAAGGTGGCAGTTCTAGGAGGGGTCTTATTATTATTTTTCTATAATTACACAATTATATGTAATTATAGAAAATAAAATAGAAAATTACACATGTAATTATAGAAAAACAAATCTTATTATTATTTTTCTATAATTACACATTTGACACCTTGGAAATATTCAAAAATCCAGGAAATTTTGTGCACTCATGAAAATAAGGCAAAAGTTTATTATTCTTAGGTTATTTGCCTTGGGTGAGGCTAGAAGACATCATAGCGCCCCCTAACATTTTGGATTCAAATTTATAGCTTTGGATGCCACAATGTTCATCTGATGTTCATAAGTCTTGAAGGGAACACTGTCCTCACTCATACTAACATATTTCCCATTGGTTTGCATTAGCTATGCCCAACAGGAAGTCGGCCATTTTAGAATTTCTTTTTTTAACCTATTTTTTTTACATACTCTCTTGCACTTCTCCTAGGCAGTTCATAAGTTTTCCTTAAAAGTTGGTAGGAATAAACTTCAGACACACACAATGATAAATTGCGAAGGAATAGTGGATATCTCAAATGACGATGTAATGGCGGCCAATGTTCGATGGAATATGGGATTTTGAAATTTTCCTGCTGTGTTCTGAGGGGCTTACAATGGCTAAAAATTCATGGAACCCACCTTTGATATTACTTGTTGGATATCTTTTGAGGTAATATTGTAAATTAGTGTAGGTTGGCCTCATCAGCTACATTGTGCCCCCTATTTCAAAACTCTTTGCTTTGGTTGCCACACAGCTCATGTGATGTTCATGAGTTTAGGAGGGAACATTGTCTTCACTAAGGCAAACATATTTCCCATTGGTTTGCATTAGCTCCGCCTAACAGAAAGTCGGTCATTTTGGAATCTGTGATGTTTTAACTTATTTTTTACAATCTTTTTTGTACTTCTCTGAGCCAGTTTATCAGTTTTTCTTGAAAGTTGGTAGGAATAAACTTCAGACATATGGGATGATAAATTGCAATGGAATAGTGGATAGCTCAAACAAGGATACAATGGCCTATTAGGAAAATTTCAGTGTAGCCAATGTTGGATGGAATGTAGATACTGAAACTTTCCCATGCTGTTTTGAGGGGCTTATGATGGCTAAAAACTCATGGAACCTTCCTCTTACATTTGTTGTGGGATAACTTTTGAGATGATATTGTAAGATAACATAGGTTGGCCTCTTGAGCTACTGTACATAGTGCCCCCTATTTCAAAATTTTTTGCTTTGGTTGCCACACAGCTCATTCGATGTTCATGAGTATTGGAGGGAACATTGTCCTCACTATGGCAGACATATTTCCCATTCAATTGTATTAGCACTGTCCAACAGGAAGTCAGCCATTTTGGAATTTGTGTTGTTTTTAACTTTTTTTTTTTTGCATATTTTTTCGCACTTCTCCTAGGCATTTCCTCAATTTTCCATGAAAGTTGGTTGGTATAAACTTCAGACATATGGGATGATAAATTGTGAAGGAATAGTGGATACCTCAAAAGAGAATGTTATGGCACCCAATGTTAAATGGAATGTGGGACTTTCAAATTTTCCTGCATTTTTTTGAGGGGCTTACAGTGGTTGAAAACACATGGAACTTTACTCCAGCATTTGTCCTAGGATATCTTTTGAGTTGATATTGTAAATCAGCATAGGGTGGCCTCATGAGCTATATAGCACCCCCTATATCAAAATTTATTGCTTTGGTTGCTACTCAACTTGTCCAGCATTCATGAGTTTAAGAGGGAAAAACACATCTGATGTACCTGCACTTAACAAACACAACAGCTCACACTGCATTCTTTGATTACAAAATGTGACAGGCACAATTTAATGTGTAAGGGCCCTTTATTGCTGCTAGTGGCCATGTTTTTTTTTCTTTTTTTTCTTCAGTACTTGGCTATTTTTGAGGTGGTACACATCAGTCCTCGCCACCCCTACTCAGAGATGGAGGCTTGGACCCAGGTGTGTCTGGGGGACTCCATAGCACCCCCACATGTCATTGAGACTTCTGCCTGGTATATGGAGCACTTGCATGTGACGTCACAGCCGATCCAGATTGTGACAGACGCCATCTTGTCGGTCAAATGCCATATTTCCGCCTTCTACTTCTACTTCTGGTTCTACTTCTGCTTCTACTTCTACCTTTTCTTCTGGAAAAACCTACTATATACAATTCTACTACAATGGCTGTGGCTACAAGCTCTCCCTACCTGTGCACGTTTTTTATGTTTTTTGTGTGTATTTTTGCGTGTTGTTCGTCTGTACCAGACTTCAATATCCACTACAACCGTATGGACTTACTGGACATTGGTTTCCAGCAGAAAATGACGGTTTGTAGCGATTTCCATCGCATGCACAACATTCCAGATGAGAAAAAAAAAAAACATTCCGGATGAGATAGCGAGACCAGCGGGGTCTCCGTGGATTGTTATTGGAAGCAAAGCTAAGGAGGCGGCGCTGGGAGCGGAAGCAAAAGCGAGGCTGCAGAGCCGGCCTGTTGACTAAGCTCAGAAAACAGCCACTCAAATCTCCACTGCTAAGCCTCTACCTCTCCAACGCCAGGTAAACAAGATGGACGATTTGGAATTACAGCTGGAATTACCTTATTCTATTCTATAATCGGCTGGTCAGTGCTATACTCAATACTTAAGTGACTTACCCATCCAGTGAGGATCATTTTCTTGTTTACAAGATGCCACATCTGAGTCGCTGACAAATCCTGAATTTCTGTAAAGATAACTGTCCAGAGATTTATAAGCACGCAGTGCTTCACCACTGAACAGCGAGGGAAAGTTGATGAGGTAATTATACACGTCCAGGTATTCCACCTTTGGCAGTTCCATATCCACTGACACGGTCGTGAAAACTCCGTCCGGAAAGCCATAAGGGTCACTAATCTGTAGATCGTTTATTTTAGACAGATGTTTATCTGTTCATTAGAAAAATGAGCCGTGTAGTCCGTCGGTTGAAATTGATCCATTCTGTACACGAGTGCAGCAATATTCAGCTGTGCTGTTGACCGACAAGATGGCGGCTGTGTACTTTCCGGTCACGTGACTGCAAGATCTCTATAGTCCATACTTTTTCCTGATCTGTGCTCAACTACTCTCTGATTTCATAATTTGACACAGTTTCACCTATCTGTGTCAAATTTGGTAGGAGTGTGGGATGCCCTAAGCCAAACAAAATTGTAATACACATTGTATTAGCCATACTCAACAGGAAGTGAATTTTTTTTTTTTGGCTTTGTGCATTTTGACATCCCCTCCTTGAACTGCCACCTTATTGTGGTGGAGGGGTTTGTGTGCTTGAATGATCCTAGGAGCTATGTTGTTGGGGGCATTATGCCCCTGTCAGGGTTTCCCAAGGCAGACAGGTCCTAGGTGACAGGCCAGACTAAGAGCAGTTCACCAAAACCCCTATGGAGAAAAATCCGAGGACCATGACGTCGCCCGGGATGACGCAGCCGGGGCCCCACCCTGGAGCCAGGCCCGGGGTTGGGGCTCGTATGCGAGCGCTTGGTGGCCGGGCCTTTGCCCATGGGGCCCGGCCGGGCTCAGCCCGAAGAGGTGACATGGGCCCGACCTCCTGTGGGTTCACCACCCACAGAGGTAGCAGTAGGGGACTGGTGCAATGTGGATTGGGTGGCAGTCGAAGGCAGGGGCCTCGACGACCTGATCCCCGGACACAGCGGCTGGCTGTTGGGACATGGAATGTCACTTCGCTGGGGGGGAAAGAGCCTGAGCTTGTGCGGGAGGTTGAGAGGTACCGGCTAGAGATAGTCGGGCTCACCTCCACGCACAGCTTGGGCTCTGGAACCCAGCTCCTCGAGAGGGGCTGGACTCTCCACTTCTCTGGAGTCGACCGTGGTGAGCGGCGGCGGGCTGGTGTGGGCTTGCTTATAGCTCCCCAGCTCAGCCGCCATGTGTTGGAGTTTACCCCAGTGAACGAGAGGGTCGCCTCGCTGCGCCTTCGGATTGGGGAGAGGGCTCTTGCTGTTGTTTGTGCCTATGGCCCAAATAGCAGTATAGAGTATCCGGCCTTCTTGGAGTCCCTGGGAGAGGTACTGAGGAGTGCTCAGACTGGGGACTCCATTGTGTTACTGGGGGACTTCAATGCTCACGTGGGAGATGACAGTGACACCTGGAGGGGCGTGGTTGGGAGGAACGGCCTCCCCGATCTGAACCCGAGTGGTGTTTTGTTATTGGACTTCTGTGCTAGTCACGGTTTGTCCATAACGAACACCATGTTCGAGCATAGGGGTGTCCATAAGTGCACGTGGCACCAGGACACCTTAGGTCAGAGGTCAATGATAGACTTTGTAGTCGTTTCATCTGATCTCCGGCCCTATGTCTTGGACACTCGGGTGAAGAGAGGGGCTGAGCTGTCAACTGATCACCACCTGGTGGTGAGTTGGATCCGCTGGCGGAGGAGGAAGCTGGACAGACCTGGCAGGCCCAAACGTATGGTGAGGGTCTGCTGGGAACGTCTGGCCGAGCACTCTGTCGGGGAGGTCTTTAACTCCCACCTCCGGGAGAGCTTTTCCCAGCTTCCGAGGGAGGCGGGGGACATTGAGTCTGAGTGGACCATGTTCTCTACCTCCATTGTGGACGCAGCTGTTCGGAGCTGTGGCCGCAAGGTCTCCGGTGCCTGTCGTGGCGGCAATCCCCGAACCCGGTGGTGGACACCAGAAGTAAGGGATGCCGTCAAGCTGAAGAAGGAGTCCTATCGGGCCATGTTAACCTCCAGGACTCCCGAGGCAGCTGATGGGTATCGGCAGGCCAGGCGTGCTGCAGCTCGGGCAGTTGCGGAGGCAAAAACTCGGAACTGGGAGGAGTTCGGGGAGGCCATGGAGAAGGACTATCGGTCGGCCTCGAAGAAATTCTGGCAAACCGTCCGGCGCCTCAGGAGGGGGAAGCAGTACTCTGCCAACACTGTTTACAGTGCGGGTGGGGAGCTGTTGACCTCGACTGGAGACACTGTCGGGCGGTGGAAGGAATACTTTGAGGATCTCCTCAATCCCACCGTCATGTCTTCCACTGAGGAGGCTGAGGCTGATGACTCAGAGGTGGACTCGTCCATTACCCAAGCTGAAGTCACTGAGGTGGTTTGCAAGCTCCTCGGTGGCAAGGCACCGGGGGTGGATGAGATCCGCCCTGAGTATCTCAAGTCTCTGGATGTTGTGGGGCTGTCTTGGTTGACACGCCTCTGCAACATCGCGTGGCGGTCAGGGACAGTGCCTCTGGAGTGGCAGACTGGGGTGGTGGTCCCTCTTTTTAAGAAAGGGGACCGGAGAGTGTGCTCCAATTATAGGGGAATCACACTTCTCAGCCTCCCAGGGAAGGTTTACTCCAGGGTACTGGAGAGGAGAATTCGACCAATAGTCGAACCTCGGATCCAGGAGGAACAATGCGGTTTTCGTCCTGGTCGCGGAACACTGGACCAGCTCTATACCCTTCATAGGGTGCTCGAGGGTTCATGGGAGTTTGCCCAACCAGTCCACATGTGTTTTGTGGATCTGGAGAAGGCATTCGACCGTGTCCCCCGTAGTATTCTGTGGGGGGTGCTTCGGGAGTATGGGGTTCGGGGCTCTTTGCTAAGGGCTGTCCGGTCCCTGTACGAACGGAGCAGGAGTCTGGTTCGCATTGCCGGCAGTAAGTCAGACCTGTTCCCAGTGCATGCTGGACTCCGGCAGGGCTGCCCTTTGTCACCGGTTCTGTTCATAATTTTTATGGACAGAATTTCTAGGCGCAGCCAGGGGCCAGAAGGAATCCTGTTTGGGAACCACAGGATTTCATCTCTGCTTTTTGCGGATGATGTTGTCCTGTTGGCTTCTTCAAACCAGGACCTTCAGCATGCACTGGGGCGGTTTGCAGTCGAGTGTGAAGCGGCTGGGATGAGAATCAGCACCTCCAAGTCCGAGGCCATGGTTCTCGACCGGAAAAGGGTGGCTTGTCCTCTCCAGGTTGGTGGAGAAGTTCTGCCTCAAGTGGAGGAGTTTAAGTATCTCGGGATCTTGTTCACGAGTGAGGGAAGGATGGAGCGTGAGATCGACAGGCGGATCGGTGCAGCCTCCGCAGTGATGCGGTCGCTTTACCGGTCCGTTGTGGTGAAGAAGGAGCTGAGCCAAAAGGCGAAGCTCTCAATTTACCGGTCAATCTACGTTCCGACTCTCACCTATGGTCATGAGCTTTGGGTAATGACCGAAAGGACAAGATCGCGGATACAAGCGGCCGAAATGAGTTTCCTTCGCAGGGTGGCTGGGCGCTCCCTTAGAGATAGGGTGAGAAGCACAGTCACTCGGGAGGAGCTCGGAGTAGAGCCGCTGCTGCTCCACATCGAGAGGAATCAGCTGAGGTGGCTCGGGCATCTTTTTCGGATGCCTCCTGGACGCCTCCCTGGGGAGGTGTTCCAGGCATGTCCCCCCGGGAGGAGGCCCCGGGGAAGACCCAGGACACGCTGGAGGGACTATGTCTCTCGGCTGGCCTGGGAACGCCTCGGTGTTCTTCCCGAGGAGCTGGCCGAGGTGTCTGGGGAAAGGGAAGTTTGGGCTTCCCTGCTTAGACTGCTGCCTCCGCGACCCGGTCCCGGATAAAGCGGAAGAAGACGAGACGAGACGAGGCATTTTGACATGTGTTACATTTTGACGTACTCTTCCTAGGTGATTTGTTGGAGTCACACCACATTTGGTACACATGATGTTAAGGTGTTGCTGATTTTGAATTACTAAGGAATTTGCGATATCTTCCAAGATGTTGAAAAGACGAAATAATACATTTATACAGTGCTCAGCGTAAATGAGTACACCCCCTTTGAAAAGTAACATTTTAAACAATATCTCAATGAACACAAACAATTTCCAACATGTTGACAAGACAAAGGTTAATATAACATCTGTTTAACTTATAACGGGAAAGTAAGGTTAATAATATAACTTTATTACACGTTTTTTCAGTTTTACTCAAATTAGGGTGGTGCAAAAATGAGTACACCCCACAACAAAAACTACTACATCTAGTACTTTTTATGGCCTCCATGATTTTTAATGACAGCACCAAGTCTTCTAGGCATGGAATGAACAAGTTGGCGACATTTTGCAACATCAGTCTTTTTCCATTCTTCAACAATGACCTCTTTTAGTGACTGGATGCTGGATGGAGAGTGATGCTCAACTTGTCTCTTCAGAATTCCTCAAAGAAAATTATTTCTTTACACCACAAAGGTGAAGGCTACAAGATCAGCAGCAAAGCTTTACTTATCAGTCAGAATACTGTAGAAAAAGTGGTACAAAAATTTAAGAAAGATGGAACTGCAACCATCTCACAGAGACGTCCACCGAAGTTAACACCTCGACAGGAGCGTCTTTTGATGAGAAGGGTTGAAGATAATTGGCATGCAAGTTCACTGCAGTTATCTAAAGAAGTAGACAGCCAAACTGGGGTGACTATTTCCCGTGACACAATGTGGCGTACACTGCAGAGGAATGGCATGCATGGATGCCGTCCACAAAAGAAGCCTCTCCTAAAGCCCAGGCACAAAAAAGCCCACCTAAAGTTTGCCAGGGCCCATGCTGACAAAGATGAAGACTACTGGGACTCTATACTCTGGAGTGATGAAACCAAGATAAATGTTTTTGGAATTGATAGCTTCAAAACTGTATGGCGTCGCAAAGGTGAGGAATACAAAGAAAAATGCATGGTGCCTACAGTGAAACATGGTGGTGGCAGTGTCCTTATGTGGGGCTGCATGAGTGCTGCTGGTGTCGGGGAGCTGCATTTCATTGATGGCATCATGAATTCACAGATGTATTGCTCTATACTGAAAGAGAAGATGCTACCATCACTCCGTGCCCTTGGTCGTTGTGCACTTTTCCAGCATGACTAAACACACATCTAAGGCCACTGTTGGATTTCTGAAGAAGAACAGGGTGAAAGTGATTCAGTGGCCAAGTATGTCTCCTGATCTGAACCCAATTGAACACCTATGGGGAATTCTGAAGAGACAAGTTGAGCATCACTCTCCATCCAGCATCCAGTCACTAAAAGAATCATTGTTGAAGAATGGAAAAAGATTGATGTTGCAAAATGTCGCCAACTTGTTCATTCCATGCCTAGAAGACTTGGTGCTGTCATTAAAAATCATGGAGGCCATACAAAGTACTAGATGTAGTAGTTTTTGTTGTGGGGTGTACTCATTTTTGCACCACCCTAATTTGAGTAAAACTGAAAAAATGTGTAATCTAAGTTATATTATTAACCCTACTTTCCCATTATAAGTTAAACAGATGTTATATTAACCTTTGTCTTGTCAACATTTTGGAAATTGTTTGTGTTCATTGATATATTGTTTAAAATGTTACTTTTCAAAGGGGGTGTACTCATTTACGCTGAGCACTGTATTTTAAGCCACGCAAACAGGAAATGTGTCATAAATTTGCCATGCATTGCCTGATATGGCTCACACTTCACAGGTTAGAGGATATGATGGTTTTGATGATATCCACATGCCCAATGTTACCCTCTGCTGTAGCCCCTCCATTTGGACCTGGACAGTAATGACTCCATTGCCTAAAATCTCCTCATTGGTGGCACACACATCAGATACCCAGGTTTTTGTCGCACATCTTGCATGCGTGTGCATTGTTTCATGACCACTTATTACGGGTCGCTGAACCAGAGGTGCTTGTGGCTATATTTTGTTCTAAGATTTCTGTAAGGCCTTCAACACAGTTGAGCGCATGTTTACCTTTCAGGCTTTCGAGAAATTTGGTTTTGGCCCATAGTTATGTGCTTCTGTTAAAACCATGTACAAGAATGTGACTTGCTCAATTGTATTATGCATAGGGACCTCTCCTATATTTGACTTAAACCATGGAGTCAGACAGAGTTGTCCTTCACTCCATACTTTTTCCTAATCTGTGCTCAATTACTCTCTGATTTCATTAAGCTTAGTCCCTTAAAAGGTATCACAAAAGCTGGAAAGGAAATCATCATCAGTCAACTTCCAGATGATACCACTCTCTTTTTACAGGATGCCTCACAGGTTCCAGTAGCTATTAGTACAATTAATTCATTTTCTCATGCCTCTTGGCTATAGTTAGACATCAGTAAATGTGCTGCTCCCCCTTAAATCCTATAATGTTCCCTCTGTTTCTAACATTCCTGGGAAATATTCTGTTACCTACCTTGGATTTACTATTAAACCAAGACATCAAATCTCTTTGAATTTCAACCCTATTATACAAAAAGTACAAAAAAAGATTTAACTTATGGCTTCAAAGAGACCTATCCCTCAAATGGTGAATCTTGTTGCCCAAGGCAGAGGGCATATCATGCCTCACTTATGCAGCCCTTTCTGTTGCTGTAACAAACAAAGCTCTATGTCCATTGACAGAATTCTTTATAACTGTGTGTGGAGAAACATAACACATTATATTGGAAAATCAGTTTTTGATGAACTCTTACATACATGGTGGCCTCAACTTTCTTAATTTTTCTACTCTTACTCTTAATACTTTTAAAATAAATTGGATTAAATGATTTCTTACAAACCCTAACTCTCTATGGAACTTTAATCCAAAGTACTTGTTCTTGAAACTTGGTGGCTTTAATTTTCTCCTACTTTGTAACTACGGTATGATGTTGAAAAATACCCTTAAAACTGTCTCATATTCACAAGCAGATGCTTCTTTCTTGGTCTTTGACCTATAACTCCCCCCCCCCCCGAAATTATATCTGGAACAACAGAGACATAATATAAACAGAACACTATTTTTGGAAAAGTGGTTAATCAGCTCCTTAACTTGAGTGGCTATTTAATGTCCTACTCTGAACTCTTACACAGACACAATATACCTATTCCACCAAAGGAATACACTATAGTCTTTGATGCTATCCCTTTTGGTGCTGTCTTGCTTCTTAAGAACCCATTCCTTGAACTTACTTTATTACCTTGAAATCCTATTGTTACTGAGCTTGATCAGATCTGTTTTTCTTCTAATAAGAATAACAACTGTGATATCCATGCTCTGTTTCAATGAGATAATGTCTCCATTCTGAGTGCCGTTTCTTCTTGGAGTAACCTTATCTCAGACCTGGAATAGAAGAAAATATGGTGTTTACCCTTGAAATATTTGATTACTAACAAAGTTAAAGAAGTGTCTTTTAAAATGATTCATCACTTTTACCTAACCGAGACTTTTCTGCAAAGATACAAAAAAGACATTGTGGTGGACTGCTCTTTTTGTCAACTGGCTCCAGAGGACCTTAATCACTTGTTTTGGTCAGGTACTCACTCTTGTATTTTTTTTAGCAAGACCTTTGTGCATTGATTTCCCAACATATACTCACAGAATTCTCTCTCTCATCTCTTTTTTTTAATGATTTATTGTTTGGCTTTTTCTTGTCCTCTGCTTCCAAATCCAACCAGTCTACATTATAAACTTAATCTTAAGACTCGCCAAAGCACACATTCCCAAGTCAAAATTTTTTAATGTGAAACCCTCTTTTATTGTGTTTGAAAGAGAAACCAAGCAATACATTAAACACATTATTTTCTCTTAAAAACCCCCAAAGCCCTCAAAACCTTGGATTTATGTGTACTCTTTAACATATTTCTTTCTGAATGTATTTCTGTGATTTCTGCCTGTATAGAACCCCCTGGCATTGTCATTTGTGTTTTCTCATTGTATTACTTTGCTGTTTATTATCATTAATAATAATAATAATAATAATAATAATAATAATAATAATAATAATAATAATAATAGCCACTAGTGGCAATAAAGGGCCCTCGCACATGAGAACATGCTGAAAACAATAGGGCATTGCACCCAGGGCCAAGCCTCTATCACTGAGTAGCAGTGGCCAGGACTGATGTGTGTACCAAATTTCATGAGTCAAAGTTTTTAGGCAATGAAATCATTACTGTCCAGGTCCAAATGGTGGCGCTACACAAGAGGCTCACTTTGGACATGGGGATATGATCAGAAACCTCATGTCTTATAACCTGTGAGGTTTTAGCTCTCTCGGGCAATGCATGGTGAATTTATGACACACTTCCTGTTTGCATGGTGAAACATACAAATTTATTGGTTCACCATTTCAACATCATGCAAGATATCACAAATCCTGTCGCAAGTCAATTGACGAAAACAATGTGCATTTCAGTTTTGTTCATCTTGGGGCACCCCACACACCTACCAATTTTGACACTGATAGGTGAATCTATAGACCGGCCAGAAGTCTCAATGATATGTGGGGGTGCTATGGAGTCCAATGGACACACCTGAGGTCAAGCCTCTATCCCTGAACAGCAGTGGCCAGGACTGATGTGAGTACCAAATTTCATGAGTCAAAGTTTTTAGACAATGGAATCATTACTGTCCAGGTCCAAATGGTGGCGCTATAACACAGGGTCAAATTGGGCAAGTGGATATCATCTGAACCATCTATCCTATAACCTGTGAACTTTTAGCCATATCAGGCAATGCATGGTGAATTTTTGACATGCCTCCTGTTTGTGTGGCAAAACATAAATTTATTGGTTTGTCATTTCAAGACCTTGCAAGATACTGCAAATCCCTTTGCAAGTTAAAATCAGCAACATCTTGACATGAAGTCTACCAAATATGGCATGAATCCAATAAACTGCCTAGGAAGAGTACATCAAAATGTAACACGTGTTTTGGCAATGGAGTCATTACTGTCCATGTCCAAATGGTGGCGCTATACCAGAGGGTGTCTTTGGGCATGTGGATATCTTTTGAACCATGATATGCTATAACCTGTGAAGTTTGAGCCATATCAGGCAATGCATGGTGAATTTGTGACTCACTTCTTGTTTGACACAGATAGGTGAAACTGTATACTGGGCAGGAGTCTCAATGTGGCATCCAAAGCTATAAATTTGAATCCAACATTTTAGGGGGTGCTATGTTGTTTCTAGCCTCACCCAAGGCAAACAACCTAAGAATAATAAACTTTTGCCCTATTTTCACAAGTGCACGAAATTTCTTAAATATTCGAATATTTCCAAGGTGTCAAATCTGTAATTTGAGAAAAAGAATAATAATATGAAAAAAAATCCTGGAAACAATACAGCCCAAACCCTTCATAATTTAAAATCAGCAACATCTTGACATGACATTGTGGCAGCGGGGGCATGGTCAAGCGTCGGTCTGCGAACAGAGGGCGGAGTCAGGGAAGGTAAGTGGCAGAATCACTGCACCTGATGTCAGTTAACAGGGCTGAATGATATGGACAAAATTTCATATCTCGACATTCATGCCAGATATCATACGATATGACTACGGGTTCGGTGAAAACCAAGCATTTTTCAGAAAAATAAAAACATCATAATACAAAAAAAATGTGGAAAGTGCAGTTTTATTTTTAAGAACTCACTTCCAGTCATCAACATTAACGTAAATTATTTATAATGCTTGTCCAGCATCCAAACCATTTTTTTAAAGCCCTCTTTCGAGACTGTGTACACAGGTACCATGTCTTTTGCAATGTGGTATGTTATAGCTTCTGTAATTTCTTTATGTCTGGTGGACGTCGACTCATACGGTGTAACGCTACTGAACGCATCAGCAATCAAACTTTGCTTTGGCTTATTTTGGGATGACTGAGAAGTCCCCAGTGTTTCTCTCATTGTCATACACTCTTCGTGCAGCACGCGATGGTGTTGTGTCAGGTGGTGAAACATGTTTGTTGTGCTACCTTGCTTCATTGCAATTTTTGCTAAGCACGACCTGCACAACACCTCACTCTGGTTAACATCGTCCTTTTTGAATCCAAAATACCTCCAAATAATGGAGGATGATTTATGTTTTGGCATCAAGTCAGATTCTGCACCACCACCGGCCGCATTATCTTCTGCACTCATTTTCTTTCTTTCTTTTTAATTTCCCCACTGTGTCTGTAGTGTGTGTGTGTGCGTCGGTCTCTGTCTCCCTCACTCCCGCCCTCATATGTTTGTCATTGGTTGGCTTCAGCTGTCGATCCACAGCAAGCATGAAATAAGGTTTGTGGTTGGCTGGCCTTAGCGGTGCATTCAAGGGCAATCGTAAAAATGATGTTTGTTGTGACGGCCAGAGCTGTACATGCAGGGCAAGCGCGGGGAAGGGAAATCTATATCGTCTATATCGTTGCTTTTTCGATATTAATATCTTGAATGTTCATATCTAGATATAGATATGATAACGATATATTGTTCAGCCCTATCAGTTAACCTGTGTTTGTGTGTCTTCCCCAGTGACCGTGCCCTATAAAAGGAGAGAGTGAGCAGAGGAAGGGAGCTCTCTCCCCAACCAGACGACTTGTGTGTGTGCATGCATGTGTGGCTGGGAGAGTGTAAAGTCACTGAAAAGTGCAAAAATAGAGTTTTGGAAACACAGTTCTGGCCTGCCGTACTTCTGTGCTCCATCCACCCACTCAAAGTTCTACAGTGGTGCCGAAAGCCAGGATTCGGAGCACAGAGGAGAACAGCCTCATGGAGCCCTCCCCCTTTGTGGACATGATCCATGCCGTCGCCATGGCCCAACAGAGCCAGCACCAGGTGCTAGTCGTCCTCCGGAAGGAGCAGGAGCAAAGGTTCAAGGCCCTGGTGCAACAGGAAGATCATCAGGCATTCTGGCACCTCCTTGCGTCGGCGGGGTCCACCACCTCCACCGCCGCGGGCCCTCCCCACCTCACTCTAATGAAGATGGGCCTGCACGACGACCCTGAGGCCTTCCTTGCCCTCTTTGAGCAAGCAGCAGGGCTGGCCGGTGGAACAGCATGCGGTGCGCCTCCTCCCCCTGCTAACGGGCGAGGTGCAGCTGGCCGCGCTACAGATCCCCGCCGACAGCCGGCTGGTCTACGCAGACCTGCGCCGGGCCATCCTCTAGCATGTGGGGCGCACTCCAGAACAACATCAACAGCGCTTCCGCGCTCTGCGCCTAGAGGAGGTCGGCTGGCCGTTCGCGTTTGGCCAGCAACTCTGGTACTCCTGCCGGCGGTGGCTGAGGGCTGACAACCACGATGCCGAGGGAATCGTCAATCTGGTGGTACTGGAGCAGTTCATCGCCTGACTTCCTGAAGGGACCGCGGAGTGGGTCCAGTGCCATTGCCTGGCGTCGCTGGATCAGGCCATTGAGCTGGCGGAGGACCATTTGGCGGCTGATCCAACGGCAGGACAGCATGTCTCCTCTTCTCCTCTCTCTCTCTCTCTCCCCCCTCCCCTTCTGTTCTTTGTCCTCGCCCCGTTCCCCCACCGCGGAGGCGGGGGCCCGCTCCACCCCAGCCAGCCCACCACACCCGCGGTGCCCTCCCGTTTCCCACTTCCGTGTCTGTCTCTTCCCCCCCTCAGGTGATTGAGCCCCAGAACGCTGGTGCGGAGAGAGAGAGCCCGGGCCGGTTTGCTGGCGCTGCGGGGAGCCGGGGCACCTCCAGCATCAGTGCTCGGTAATGGAGGTGGGTGCGGTGGTCTGGATCCCCAACGCGCCAGGGACTGCCCTCGATCGGGCTGGAGCATATCGCATACCGGTGAGTATCCAAGGGGATACGTATCAGGCTTTGGTGGACTCCGGCTGTAATCAGACCTCAATCCACCAAAGCCTGGTGCAAGATGAGGCATTGGGGAGAGCACACTTGGTGAAGGTGTTGTGTGTGCACGGGAATGTTCGCAACTACCCTTTAGTGTCGGTCCACATTCTATTTCGAGGGGAGAAATTTAGTGTAAAGGCGGCGGTTAATCCTCGCCTTACCCACTCGATGATTTTGGGGACTGATTGGCCGGGATTTTGGGAATTAATGACTCATTTAGTGAAAAGTGGGGCCTGCAATAGTTCAGCAGGGGGAGGTCCCGGTGTGGCATTGGCGGGAGCAGCTGTCACAGAGCCGTCTATGTCATCACCGCGTCAGAGTGAGGAGCAGCAGGCTCCTCCTCCCTCTCTCAGGGAATCCATCATGGATTTCTCATTAGAGCAGTCGCGAGATGAGACTCTGTGGCATGCGTTTGACCAAGTGAGAGTAATCGATGGTCAAATGCTCCAGCTAAATGCCACCCCATCCTTCCCCTATTTTTCCATGATGAAGGATAGATTATGCAGAGTGATGCAGGACACTCAGACTAAGGAGCCGATCACACAACTTTTGATCCCAAAGAGCCGCCGGCAATTGGTATTCCAGGCGGCTCACTTTAATCCCATGGCTGGACACTTGGGGCAGGATAAGACACTAGCCCGAATAATGGCCCAGTTCTATTGGCCAGGGATTCGCGGCGATGTCCGTAGGTGGAGTACGGCGTGCCGCGAATGCCAGTTAGTAAATCCAGTGGCCAGTCCAAAAGCACCTTTGTGCCCTCTGCCATTAATCGAGACCCCGTTTGAAAGAATTGGGATGAATCTTGTTGGGCCATTAGATCGGTCAACACGAGAGTATCGCTTTATTTTAGTTCTGGTGGACTATGCAACACGATACCCGGAAGCAGTGCCTCTTCGCAATATCTCAGCATGTAGTATTGCGGAAGCACTCTTCCATGTCACCTCCTGAGTTGGAATCTCCAAAGAGATTCTGACTGATCAAGGCACTACGTTTATGTCACACACACTGAGCAAACTGCATGGGTTACTGGGAATTAAGCCGATACGCACCAGCGTTTATCATCCACAAACGGATGGTTTAGTTGAATGGTTCAATCGCACCCTCAAGATCATAATTAAAAAGTTTGTATGCGAGGACGCACGCAATTGGGATAAATGGCTCGAACCCCTGTTATTCACAGTGCGAGAGGTCCCACAAGCCTCCACGGGGTTCTCCCCATTTGAATTATTATATGGGCGTAAGCCGCGTGGCATCCTAGATGTACTGTGGGAAAATTGGGAGGAGGGACCTTCAACAAGCAAAAATTAAATTCAATACATTATCAACCTGCACGTAAAACTCCACACACTCGCACACCTAACCCAGGAGAATTTGCGGCAGGCCCAAGAATGGTAAATCCACCTGTACGACAGGGGTATGCACCTTAGGGAGTTCACACCGGGAGATAAAGTACTCGTACTGTTGCCTATGTCGAGCTCCAAATTGATCGCCAAGTGGCAAGGACCCTTTGAGGTCGCACGGCGAGTCGGGGACGTCGACTATGAGGTGAGGCGAACAGACAGGGGTGGGGCGCTACAGATTTACCACCTCAATCTGCTCAAACTTTGGAACGAGGAGGTCCCTGTGGCATTGGTTTCGTTGGTTCCGGAGAAGGTGGGACTGGGGCCGGAGGTTCAAAAGGGAACATTGGCATTGCTTACCTCTCCGGTCCCCTGTGGAGACCACCTCTCCCCGACCCAACTCACGGAGGTTGCCCAGTTGCAGACCGAATTTTCGGACGTGTTTTCGCCCCTGCCCGGCCGCACCCGCCTCATAGAACACCACATTGAGATGCCCCTGGGGGTGGTAGTGCGCAGCTGCCCTTACAGGCTGCCTAAACACAAGAAAAAGGTGGTTCGGGAAGAACTCGAGGCCATGCTCGACATGGGCATCGTCGAGGAGTCCCACAGTGATTGGAGCAGCCCAGTGGTCTTGGTTCCCAAGGCTGACGGGCCGGTCCAATTCTGTGTGGACTATAGAAAAGTCAACGCGGTGTCTAAATTTGATGCGTACCCAATGCCTCGTATTGACGAGTTGCTGGATCGACTAGGCACGGCTCGCTTTTATTCGACACTGGATTTGACAAAGGGTTATTGGCAGATCCCCTTGACTCCATTATCCCGAGAAAAAACAGCCTTCTCCACACCGTTTGGCTTACACCAATTTGTCAAACTTCCTTTTGGGCTGTTTGGGGTGCCCGCTACGTTCCAGCGGCTTATGGACAGGGTCCTCTGCCCCCACGCCACCTATGCGGCTGCATACTTAGATGATATTATAATCTATAGTAATAACTGGCCGCGGCATCTGCGGGCCGTCCTTGGGTCACTGAGGTGAATGGGTCTCACAGCCAACCCGAAGAAGTGTGCGATTGGGCGGGTGGACGTATGGTACCTGGGCTTCCACTTGGGCAATGGGCAGGTGCGTCCCCAAATTAATAAGACAGCAGCGATTGCGGCCTGCCTGAGGCCCAAGATCAAAAAGGGGGTGAGACAGTTCCTGGGGCTGGCTGGCTACTATCGTAGGTTTATACCTAATTATTCAGATGTCACCAGCCCGCTGACTGATCTCACTAAAAAGGGGGCACCAGATCCGGTCCAGTGGACGGAGCAATACCAGTGGGCTTTCTCTGAGGTAAAGGCTGCACTGTGTGGGGGGCCACTGTTACACTCCCCTGACTTTTCTCTCCCCTTTATGTTGCAGACGGATGCGTTGGACAGAGGGCTGGGGGCTGTTCTGTCCCAGGACGTGGAGGGGGAGGATCGGCCAGTGCTGTACATCAGCAGAAAGCTGTCGGTGCGTGAGGGCCACTACAGCACGATAGAGAAGGAGTGCCTGGCCATCAAGTGGGCGGTCCTCGCCCTCCGCTACTACCTGCTGGGACACCCTTTCACCCTCTGTTCGGACCACGCGCCCCTCCAGTGGCTCCACCGCATAAAGGATGCCAACACGTGGATCACCCCCTGGTATCTGGCACTCCAGCCCTTTAACTTCAAGGTGGTCCACAGGCCAGGGGCACAGATGGTCATGGCGGACTTCCTCTCTCGTCGGGGGGGGGGGAAGTCAGCTGCAGGCCGGACGGCTGCCCGGCCTGAGTTGGGCAGTGGGGGTATGTGGCAGCGGGGGCGTGGTCAAGTGTTGGTCTGTGAACGGAGGGCGGAGTCAGGGAAAGTAAGTGGCAGAATCACTGCACCTGATGTCAGTTAACCTGTGTTTGTGTGTCTTCCCCAGTGACCACGCCCTACAAAAGGAGAGAGTGAGCAGAGGAAGGGAGCTCTCTCTCCAACCAGACAACTTGTGTGTGTGCGTGCATGTGTGGCTGGGAGAGTGTAAAGTCACTGAAAAGTGCAAAAATAGAGTTTTGGAAACTCAGTTCTGACCTGCCGTACTTCTGTGCTCCACCCACCCGCTCAAAGTTCTACAGACATATACTAAATATGGCTTGAATCCAACAAACCACCTAGGAAGAGTACATCAAAATGTAACACATGGAGTCATTACTGTCCATGTCCAAATGGTGGCGCTATACCTGAAGGTGTCTTTGGGCATGTGGATATCTTCAGAACCATGATATTCTTTAACCTGTGAAGTTTGAGCCATATCAGGCAATACATGGTGAATTTATGACTCACTTCCTGTTTGCGTACTGTAACGTATAAATTTATTGGTTTGCCATTTCAACATCTTGTGACATATCGCAAATCCCTGTGCAATTTAATATCCGCAACATCTTGATGTGGGGTACACCAAATATGGCATGGATCCAACAAACCGCCTAGGAGGAGTTCATTAAAATGTAACACATACAGTAGTATGGCTAAGGCAATGTATAGGCAATTTTGTTCATGTTGGGGCACTCCAAACACCTAGTAAATTTGACAGGAATAGGTGAAACTATATAGAGGATGTGCAGTCACATGACCCGCACGTGTGTACTCTGCCATATTGGACGGCATCAGGATTGTTTACCTTGCGCAAGCATAATGGATCCAGGGAGTAATCCCCAAGAAAATTCAGAAAATACCCCATCTACATTGCGCGATTACTTGTCTAAGTTTGTTCAGCATCTTGAAGGTGACGTGAGGCAGCGTTACATGGAAAAGTGTTCCAGGTTGGGGATTGCAGATCCGTACAACTTGCCGCAATCCTTGTTCAGGGAAATTCAGAGCTGCAGTGCCGGCGATTTGCCTGATCTGGCCTACCACGACATTTACAATTTTCTTGTTAATCGTGAATCGTGTTACACTGGCAAAGCCCTCAAAGCTTGCAAGAGCCTGGAAGCTTATAAATGTTTTCTTGCAGGATGGGTATCCCAACTATACCTCTGGAAGGTTCCAAAGAAGGAAGTCTACTTGATAACCTCATGGGTAAGTGGCATTAAGACGTTTATCATAAAGAGACTATGCAGGACATTTTATCATAGGAATGTTTGAAATCTAAACTCTAAAGTATGAGAAGAAAACAGTAAGTCAGAAAGCTGCGCACATTTGCGCACATTTGCGCAGCTTCCGCGAAAACGTGCGCAGCTTTCTGATTTATTGTTTTTTTCTTATACTTCCTATGTTTCATGGACTGTAACAGCATTTGCTTATTTAGTAATTTTAATACAGAATTTACTCTGATGAAATTATTCAGACACTCCAACGCCCCCCCCCCCCCTAAAAAAAAATCAGATCTGCACGATTCAGCCATGAAAAAGGTGGCATCCGCCGTTTGCACCCCTGTTTAAACTCATAGGTTAACCGACTTTAACCGGCTAATGAGGCTCGGTGGTCAGTCAAGATTTTTTTTAGTTTTCGCCATCCCTACTATGGATTGGCCTTTCAAAGGCATATATGAGACAAAAAGATAAAACATTGTCATAGACTAGGCCAGGGTAGTAGGGCTAGGCATAGCCATTTTAAACATTAGAGATCAAGCGGACTGACGGCCACAAACACTGTACTGTCTAGTTTCTAAGTATGCAGTTATCATTCAATCCGAAAATCAACTTAACAGATGTACTAGGAGTATTGAATTAGAAGATTACACCTACCTGATATGAAGTGTTCACTACAAATTCGGCTGGTAGAACTAGGGTACCAGTTTTCTCTTCGCACAGCAGACACCCATTTTGCGCGTCTCTCCTCGTCTGCGGGGAATCTATAAAATGACAGGCCCTCCTTTTGGCCCTGTCTATTGGTACAACCAAATGCTGAACAAGATATAACCATTCTCAAAAGATCTACTCCCACACACTTGATAATTAGAACGGGTTCGTCTAAGTTCTATGCGCAGCCTTGCCGTCCAAGATGGCAGATAAACAAATATCACGTGACCTCGTGATGTCACGTGCACGCTCTCTATACCAGGCAGGAGTCTCCATGACATATGAGGGCACTATGGAGTCCCCCGGACACACTTGGGGTCAAGCACCTATGGCTCAGTTTTGGTGCACATGACTGAGGTGTGTATCAAATTTCATGAATTTTCGAATATGCAGGTGTCAAATCTGTATTTTTAAACTAGGTGGTGCTACAGAGTTAATGAAGCCCACCTAGACTAATTTACCATATCATCTCAAATTGTATCATTGGACAAATGTAAGTATCTGCAAAATTTCATGAGTTTTTAGCCATCGTAAGCCCCTCAAAACAGCGCAGGAAAATTTCAAAATCCCACATTCCATCAAACAAGGCTGACTTCCTGTTGGGCGGAGTCAAATACACCTAATCGAACTTTGTCTTTTATCACAAGATTATCGATCACACCAAATCTCGTGCAGATCTGAGCAACTTTATCTCAACCATAACTTGTTCTCAGGGGTGCTGTAGAGCTCCGGAACCACACCCAGTCCCTTGCTCAGTGTAATTTTGTAATATTACACACATTTAATCAGTGTGCCAAAATTCGTGAGTTTTTAAGCATCGCAAGTGCCTCAAAAATGAATTCTTCCGTGGAGAATTTTTTAAAAATTATAATAATAAGAGGAAGAAGAAAAAACATGCCAAAAACAAGAGTGCTTTGCACATATGGTGCAGGTGTATGACATGCATCTTGGTGCTCAGGCCCTAAATATAGCCGCTAGCAGCAATAAAGGGTCCTCACACTCGAGGCCAAGCCTCTATCCTTGAGTAGCAGTGGCCAGTAGGATTATGACTGTGAAAGTGTTTTCAAAATTTCTACTTTCCTGATGTTGCATTTGGTGAACTTTTACTCATATATTACTTTTTTGAAGTTATTTTTATTGGGTCATGCAAAAACCTCCCGCACCCAACATCACCTCACTTTTGATAAATACATGTATATTAGATAAATAAATCATGATTATAAAATAAATTCATTGAAAGATGTGTAAATTACTTTTATATAACAATAAATTGCTAAACAATTGTTGTAATAATTATAATTGTTAATACAAATTTAATAATAATTTATTATTAAATTTGTTATTAAATAATAATTTAGTATTAAATAATTTAGTATTAAATTTGTATTAATTAACAATTATAATTATTATTACAACAATTGTTAAGCAATTTATTGTTATATAAAAGTACTTTACACATCTTTCAATGAATTTATTTTATAATCATGATTTCTTTATTTAATATACATCTTATCTCATCTCATTATCTGTAGCCGCTTTATCCTGTTCTACAGGGTCGCAGGCAAGCTGGAGCCTATCCCAGCTGACTACGGGCAAAAGGTGGGGTACACCCTGGACAAGTCGCCAGGTCATCACAGGGCTGACACATAGACACACAACCATTCACACCTACGGTCAATTTAGAGTCACCAGTTAACCTAACCTGCATGTCTTTGGACTGTGGGGGAAACCGGAGCACCCGGAGGAAACCCACGCGGACACGGGGAGAACATGCAAACTCCACACAGAAAGGCCCTCGCCGGCCCTGGGGCTCGAACCCAGGACCTTCTTGCTGTGAGGCGACAGCGCTAACCACTACACCACCGTGCCACCCTTTAATATACATGTATTTATCAAAAGTGAGGTGATGTTGGGTGCGGGAGGTTTTTGCATGACCCAATAAAAATAACTTCAAAAAAGTAATATATGAGTAAAAGTTCACCAAATGCAACATCAGGAAAGTAGAAATTTTGAAAACACTTTCACAGTCATAACCCTAGTGGCCAGGATTGATGTGTGTACCAAATTTAATGAGTCAGAGTTTTTTGGCAATGGAATCATAACTGTCCAGGTTCAAGTGGTGGTGCTACATGAGAGACTCACTTTGGGTATGGGGATATCATCAGAACCCTGATGTCCTATAACCTATGAAGTATTAGCTACATCCAGCCATGCATAGTGAATTTATGGCACACTTCCTGGTGCATGGCGAAACATGCAAAGTCTCAATGACATGTGGGAGTGCTATGGAGTCCCCTGGACACACCCGGGGTCAAGCCTCTGTCTCTGAATAGTGGTAGCCAGGACTGATGTGAGTACCAAATTTTATTAGTCAAAGGTTTGGGCGGCACGGTGGTGTAGTGGTTAGCGCTGTCGCCTCACAGCAAGAAGGTCCTGGGTTCGAGCCCCGGGGCCGGCGAGGGCCTTTCTGTGTGGAGTTTGCATGTTCTCCCCGTGTCCGCGTGGGTTTCCTCCGGGTGCTCCGGTTTCCCCCACAGTCCAAAGACATGCAGGTTAGGTTAACTGGTGACTCTAAATTGACCGTAGGTGTGAATGTGAGTGTGAATGGTTGTCTGTGTCTATGTGTCAGCCCTGTGATGACCTGGCGACTTGTCCAGGGTGTACCCCGCCTTTCGCCCGTAGTCAGCTGGGATAGGCTCCAGCTTGCCTGCGACCCTGTAGAAGGATAAAGCGGCTAGAGATAATGAGATGAAAAAAAATGAGGTTTTAGGCAATGGTATAAATACTGTCCAGGTGCAAATGGTGACGCTATACCAGAGGGTCAAATTGGGCACGTGGATATCATCAGAACCATCCTATCCTACAACCTGTGAATTTTTAGCCATATCATGCCATTGCGTGTATCGAATTCACGATATGGTGAATTTATGACACCATTCCTGTTTGTGTGGCGTAACATAAATTTATTGGTTTGCGGTTTCTGCATCTTGCAACATATCTCAAATCCCTTTGCAATTTAAAACAGCAACATCTTGACATGACGTCTACCAAATATGGCATGAATCCAACAAACTGCCTAGGAAGAGTACATCAAAATGTAATAGGGGTTTTGGGAATGGAGTCATTCCTGTCCATGTCCAAATGGTGGCGCTATACCAGAGGGTGTCTTTGGGCATGTAGATATCTTCAGAACCATGATATCCTATAACCTGTGAAGTCTGAGCCATATCAGGCAAGGCATGGTGAATTTATGACACACTTCCTGTTTGAGTGGTGTAATGTATAAATTTATTGTTTCGCCATTTCAACATCTTGTGACATATCAGAAATCCCTTTCCAATTTCACATCACCAACATCTTGACATGACGTCTACCAAATATGGCATGAATCCAACAAACCGCCTAGGAGGAGTTTGTTAAAACGTAACACGTGTCAAAATGCACAAAGCCAAAAATATCTCACTTCCTGTGGAGTATGGTTTATACAATGTAAACGGCAATTATGTTCATCTTTGGGCACCCCACACACCTACCAATTTTGACACTGATAGATGAATCTATATACCGTCCAGAAGTCTCAATGACATTGGGGGGGCGCTATGGAGTACAATGGACACACCTGAGGTCAAGCCTCTATCCCTGACTAGTGGTGGCCAGGACTGATGTGAGTACCAAATTTAATGAGTCAGAGTTTTTTGGCAATGGAATCATAACTGTCCAGGTTCAAGTGGTGGTGCTACATGAGAGACTCACTTTGGGTATGGGGATATCATCAGAACCATTGTATCCTAATCACCTGTGAATTTTTAACCATATCAGGCAAATTGGGCATGGTGACTTTTTGACATGCTTCCTGTTCGGGTGGCATAGCATAAATTTATTGGTTCACCATTTCAGCATCTTGCAAGATATCACAAATTCCTTGGGAACTTAAAATCAGCAACATATTGACATGACTGATACCGAATATGGCATGAATCCAACAAACTGCCAAGGAAAAGTACATCAAAATGTAACACCTGTTTTGGCAATGGAGTCATTAATGTCCATGTCCAAATGGTGGCACTATACCAGAGGGTGATTTTGGGCATGTAGATATCTTCTGAACAACGATATCTTATAACCTGTGAAGTTTGAGCCTTATCGGGCAATGCATGGTGAATTTATGACCCACTTCCTCTTTGTGTGGTGTAACATCTAAATGTATTGTTTCACCATTTCAACATCTTGCAAGATATTGCAAATCGCTTCACAACTCAGTCAGCAACATCTTGACCTCATGTATACCAAATATGGCTTGAACACACCAAACTGCCTTAGAGGAGTATGTCTAAATGTAACAGATGTCAAAACGCACAAAACCAAAAATAACTCACTTCCTGTTGAGGATGGCTAATAGAATGAATCCTGCAATTATGTTAATCTTGGGGCACCCCACACACCTACCAAATTTGACATGGATAGGTGAAACTATATATCGGGCAGAAGTCTCAATGTCATGTGGGGGTGCTATGGAGTCCCCTGGACACACCTGGGGTCAAGCCTGTATCCCTGAGTAGCAGTGGCCAGGACTGATGTGGACTGATGTGTGTACCAAATTTCAAGAGTCAGAGTCTTTAGGCAATAGAATCATTATTGTCCAGGTCTGTATGGTGGCGCTATACCAGAGGGTCAATTTGGGAATGTGGATGTCCTCAAAACCATTATATCCTATAATCTGTGAAGTTTTAGCCATATCATGCAATGCATGGTGAATTTAAGCCACACTTCCTGTTTGCGTGGTGCAACATATAAATTTATTTTTTTGCCATTTCGAGAGCTTGCCAGTTGTCCCCAATCCCTTTGCAATTCAAAGTCAGCAAGATCTTGACATCACGTATCAAATATGGGATGAATCCAACAAACATCCTAGAAAGAGTACGTTGAAATGTAACACATGCCAAAATGTCAAGTCAACTTTATTTGTATAGCGCTTTTAACAATAAACATTGTCGCAAAGCAGCTTTACAGAATTTGAATGACTTAAAATATGAGCTAATTTTATCCCTAATCTATCCCCAGTGAGCGCGACGGTGGCAAGGAAAACCTCCTTCAGACGACATGAGGAAGAAACCTCAAGAGGAACCAGACTCAAAAGAGAACCCATCCTCATTTGGGCAACAACAGACAACATGACGATAACATTAACAGTCCTAACATAAAGTCAGCTTCGTTGATGCTATAAACCCCCCACCGATGGAAACCCGAGCGTAAAACCATTCACAACAACCGCAGTCCCAAAGTCAGCAAGTCAACTGCAGTCCCCAGTCACAAAAGCACGACTACAAGAGTCCAGAGCGTCCTCCAGGCGCAACCCCCAACTGTCCACATGGGGCTGCCCTCCACAGGAGCGATACGATGAGACTCCAACCAGACACAGGGGGCCAGGATGGATCAAGCAGGTCCAAAGAGCAGAAGAGGTCAGCATCTCGATCGTAGGACCAACATGTAACTCAGAGGGACAGTTTTTTTTGGGGGGGAGAGAAGAGGGAGAAAACACAGGTTGTTAGATATCCCCAGTGTCACCTGAATAAGTAGGAACAGTATACATATTGCACTGAGTACAAGCAGGGACTCCGGCAACTAACTATGACAGCATAACTAAAAGGGAAGAGCCAGAAGGTAACACAGGCACGAGGGAGCCCCGGGACATAAAGCAGCCAGCCACTGCACCGTCAACAAACTCGAGTGAGCAAGCGAGTGGGGGACTGACAGCATTCATACATCCCAGTTTACCAAAACACTCTAAGTCTGAGGACCCTCCAGATCTACACCTTTACCTCAGAAACACCATTAACAAAAGGCTTGACTACACAGATATGTTTTCAGCCTAGACTTAAACACTGAGACTGTCTGATTCCCGAACACTACTTGGAAGGCTGTCCCATAACTGTGGGGCTTTGTAAGAAAAGGCTCTGTTCCCTGATGTAGCCTTCACTATACCAGCAGATAGCCTGCATCTTTTGATCTAAGTAGGCGTGGCGGGTCATAGAGGAGCAGAAGTTCACTCAGGTACTATGGTGCGAGACCATTCAGTGCTTTGAAGGTCAATAGTAGTATTTTATAATCAATATGAAATTTGATTGGGAGCCAATGCAGTGTGGCTAAGACAGGGGTGATGTGGTCATATTTTCTAGTTCTAGTAAGGATTCTTGCTGCTGCATTTTGAGCTAACTGGAGCTTGTTTATGCACTTATTAGAACATCCAGACAGTAAGGCATTACAGTAATCCAACCTGGAGGTAACAAAAGCATGAACTAGTTTTTCCGCATCATGTAGTGACATTAAATTTCTTATCTTAGCAATATTTCTGAGATGAAAGAAAGTTATCTGGGCAATGTTATCGATGTGAGTTTCGAATGAAAGACTGGAGTCAATAATCACTCCGAGGTCTTTTACTGCTGCACGTGAAGACACAGAAAGGCCATCCAGAGTTTCTGTGTAATCAGAAAACTTACTTCTAGCTGCATGTGGTCCTAGTACAAGTACTTCAGTCTTGCGAGAGTTAAGCAGAAGGAAATTAATAAGCATCCAGTGTCTAATGTCCTTTACACATTCCTCAATTCTATTAAGCTGGTGTCTCTCATCTGGTTTTGCAGAAACATACAACTGTGTGTCATCAGCATAACAGTGGAAACTAATACAATGTTTATGAATAATATCACCCAGAGGTAACAAATATAAAGACAAAAGCAGTGGACCCAAGATAGAACCTTGTGGAACACCAAACTTTACCTCAGTATGTCTAGAAATATCACTATTTATATCAACATACTGATAGCGATCAGTTAAATAAGAGCTGAGCCAGGAGAGGGCTGTTCCCTTAACTCCCACAACATTTTCTAGTCTATCCAGAAGAATGGAATGACCAATGGTATCAAATGCTGCACTAAGGTCAATCAACACAAGCTGCAAGACACAGCCCTGATCAGACGCCAACAGTAGGTCATTTATTACTTTAACCACAGCTGTCTCTGTGCTATGATGAGGTCTAAATCCTGACTGATACATTTCATGGATGTTATTCCTATGTAAATATAAGCATAACTGCTGTGCCACAGCTTTTTCAAGAATCTTGGCGATAAAGGGGAGGTTTGATATTGGCCGATAATTGGACAGCTGACAGGGATCAAGGTCAGGTTTTTTAATCAGGGGTTTGATAACTGCTAGTTTAAATGATTTGGGAACATAGCCAATCCTAAGAGAAGAATTTATTATTTTTTGAAGCGGTTCAATTACTTCAGGTATTATCTGTTTGAATAGACGTGTAGGTAAGGGATCTAGTACACAAGTTGAGGCTTTTGATGCTGAGATTAATGAAAGTAATTCAGTTTCTTTTAGGGGAGTAAAACATTCTAATTGATGATCTGATACAGTTATATTGTTAACTACAGGGTCACTTACATGTCTGACCTTAAATTAGTAGTTAGAATTTTTTGTCAGATAGTCTCAATTTTGTCATTAAAAAAATTCATGAAATCATTGCTACTACATACTACAGGTGTGCATGTGTCTATAGTGGACTTATTCCTGGTTAATTTTGCTACAGTATTAAATAGGAGTCTAGGATTATTTTTGTTATCTTCTATTAGGGAGGAGAGATATGTTGATCTAGCAGCACTAAGAGCTTTTCTATTCTTCAGGAAGCTCTCCTTCCATGCTAATTTGAACACTACCAATTTTGTTTGACGCCATTTACGTTCCAATTTTCGAGTGGTCTGTTTTAATGTGCAAGTATCATCATTATACCAGGGTGCTATTTTTTTTGTCTCTGACCATTTTCCTTTTAAGAGGAGCTACATTATCTAAGGTATGGCAAAATGTTGACTCTAAGCATTCAGTTGCCTGATCAAGTTCTGCAGGGGCTGACAGTGACCCAATCAAAGTTGATAACTCTGGGAGATCAAAATGCACAAAACCAAAAATATCTCACTTCCTGTTGAGTACTGTATGGTTGATGCAATGTATAATGCAATTCTGTTCATCTAGGGGCATTCTGCACGCCTACCAAATTTGACCCAGATAGGTGAAACTATATACCGGGCAGAAGTCTCAATGACATGTAGCAGCGCTATGGAGTCCCCGGGACACACGCGGTGCCACGCCTCTACCCCTGAGTAGTGGATGCCAGGATTGATGTGTGGACCAAATTTCATGAGTTTTAATTTTATGGCAATGAAGTCATTACTGTCCTGGCCCAAATGGTGGTCCTATACCCCAGGGTCAAACTGGGCATGTGGATGTCATCAGAACCATTATGGCTTATAACATGTGACGTTTTAGCCATATCAGGCACTGCATGGTGAATTTATGACACACTTCCTGTTTGCATGGCTAAACATAAATTTATGGGTTCGCCATTTCAACATAATGCAAGATATCGCAAATCCAGTTGCAAGTCAAATGGTTGAAACAATGTACATTTCAGGTTTTTTTCCATCTTGGGGCACCCCACACACCTACCAATTTTGACACAGATAGGTGAAACTATATACAGGGTAGAAGTGTCAGTGTCATGTCGGGGAGCTATGGAGTCCCCTAAACACACCCGGGGTCAAGCCTCTATCCATGAGTACCAGTGGCCAAGACTGATATGTGTCCCAAATTTCATGAGTTTGAGTTTTCTGGCAATGGAGTATTTCCTGTCCAGTTCCAAATGGTGGCGCTATACCACAGGGTTAAATTGGGCATGTGGACAAATTGGGCATCAGAACCATTATGGCTCATAACGTGTGAAGGTTTGGGCATATCTGGCCATGCATGGTGAATTTATGACACATTTCCCCTTTGCATGGCGTAACATATAAATTAATTGGTTTGCCATTTCAACATTTTACAAGATATTGGAAATCCCTTCAAATTTAAAATCAACATCATCTTGACATCAGGTCTACCAAATATGGAATGAATTCAACAAACTGCTTAAGAAGAGTATGTCAAAATGTAACACGTGTTTTGGCAATGGAGTCATTATTGTCCATGTCCAAATGGTGGCGCTATACCAGAGGGTGACTTTGGGCATGTGGATATCTTCAGAGCCATGATATCCTATAACCTGTGAAGTTTTAGCCATATCAGGCACTGCATGGTGAATTTGTGACACACTTCCTGTTTGCATGGCTAAACATAAATTTATGGGTTCGCCATTTCAACATAAGACAAGATATCGCAAAGGTCTCCAACCTTTTTAAGCCCAAGATCCCTGACCTCCACGTTGGTGACAGGCAAGATCTACCTATTGAAGCACTGAAAGAAAAAGACAGCCCAGATTGCAGATTGTACTTCCAACTTGATGCCTTTTATTCAGGTTAATTGTATTTGAATTACATGAAATGCTTTGGTCCAACATTCATATTAATGCAACCAAGAAAACACTGTAACTAACATATCAAACTGGCCATAGCTGTCTTCTACAACACATCAACTTCAATTCTAAGTTTAATTATTCAATTTCAATTCAACACAAAAAGTAAAGGCATGTGACCTATTTTCCACTTATATGAGGACAGTATTTTGTTTATGGTAGACAAACAGATCATATCAAGTGTTATGCTTATCTACTGAAGCTTCATTCAAGTCACATTAATATCAGCATTTTAGAAAATAGAACTGTAATGCTAACAAAATTCTCTGTCAGTGCAATTGGGCCAAGTGCAGCTTTATGTCCAACACAAAAAATAAAGGTGTGGCCTATTTCCTTTTGTATGAGGCAATTATTTTGTTCATAGAAGGCACGCGCACACACACACACAAAACAAACAAACACACTAGCAGTGAGCAGATCACATGCAAGTTACATAACATCAGCATTTTAGAAAATAGAACTGTAATTGTATGAGTTAACAAAATTTTCAGTCAGTGTATATAAGCTCAGTGCAGTTATGTCCCATCTTATGCATCATCACTTTTCACATTGCTATCAGATGTCAAAACTGTCATGTTCTTCACCCAGGTTAGTGAGATGGCTGTGACTGCATACTGTCTGTGAGTGCTTTGTAGTTTGGCTCATAGCTACTGACAGCTAGTCTGAGACAGTCTGTGAGGTGTTTGTCAGTAAGGTGGCTCCTGTACTTTGATTTGATTATTTTCATCTGTGAAAATGCCATTTCACAGAGGTAAGTGGATCCAAAGTAGGCACTCGTTCTTTTGTAATTCACTTTTTTATTAGTTTTCAACAAGGAAAATATATACATACTGTAGCGAGAATAACGTGTGGGTGGAGCACAGAGGACGGCAGGACAACGTTTAGATGCAGAGAAGGCTTCTTTATTTTGCCAACTTTTCAGTCTGAGCAGCGTAAGCCTAAATACACACACACACACACACACTCTCGGCATCTGCTCCCGGGTTGCGCTCCCTCTGCTCTCTCTCTGCCTCCTTAAATAGGAAGCGGTTACTGGGAAAACACACACAAAACACAGGTTAACTATAGTCAGGTGTAGCGATTCTGCCACTCACCTTCCCTGGCTCCGCCCTCCTGTCACAGACCGGTGCTTGACCACGCCCCCGCTGCCACATACCCCCACCGCCCGACTCAGGCCGGGCGCCCGTCCGGCCCGCAGCTGACTCCCACCCCCCCTTGACGGGAGAGGAAGTCCGCCACGACCATCTGCGCCCCCGGCCTGTGGACCACCTTGAAGTTGAAGGGTTGGAGTGCCAGATACCAACGGGTGATCCGCGCGTTGGCATCCTTCATGCGGTGGAGCCACTGAAGGGGCGCGTGGTCCGAACAGAGGGTGAAAGGGCGCCCCAGCAGGTAGTAACGGAGGGCGAGGACCGCCCACTTGATCGCCAGGCACTCTTTCTCAATTGTGCTGTAGTGCCCCTCATGCACTGACAGCTTCTGGCTGATGTATAGGACCGGGCGGTCCTCCCCCTCCACCTGCTGGGACAAAATGGCCCCCAGCCCTCTGTCCGACGCATCCGTCTGCAACATAAAAGGGAGAGAGAAGTCAGGGGAGTGTAAAAGTGGCCCCCCACACAGTGCAGCCTTTACCTCAGAGAAAGCCCGCTGGCACTGCTCCGTCCACTGGACCGGATCTGGCGCCCCCTTTTTAGTGAGGTCAGTCAGCGGGCTGGTGACGTCCGAATAATTAGGTATAAACCTACGATAGTAGCCAGCCAGCCCCAGGAACTGTCTCACCCCCTTTTTGGTCTTGGGCCTCGGGCAGGCCGCAATCGCTGCTGTCTTATTAATTTGGGGACGCACCTGCCCGTTGCCCAAGTGGAAGCCCAGATACCGTACTTCCACCCGCCCAATCGCACACTTCTTTGGGTTGGCAGTGAGTCCCGCCTGCCTCAGCGACCTAAGGACGGCCCTCAGGTGTTGCAGGTGCCGCTGCCAGTCATTACTATAAATGATAATGTCGTCTAGGTAGGCGGCCGCATAGGTGGCGTGGGGCCGGAGGACCCGGTCCATCAGCTGCTGAAACGTAGCGGGCGCCCCAAACAGCCCAAACGGAAGTGTGACGAACTGGTGTAAGCCAAACGGTGTGGAAAAGGCCGTTTTTTCCCGGGATAATGGAGTCAAGGGGATCTGTCAATATCCCTTCGTCAAATCCAGTGTCGAGTAAAAACGAGCCGTGCCTAGTCGATCGAGCAGCTCATCAATACGAGGCATTGGGTACGCGTCGAATTTAGACACCGCGTTGACTTTTCTATAGTCCACACAGAAACGAACCGAGCCGTCGGCCTTGGGAACCAAGACCACCGGGCTGTTCCAGTCACTGTGGGACTCCTCGACGATGCCCATTTCGAGCATGGCCTGAAGTTCTTCCCGAACCACCTTTTTTTTGTGTTCGGGTAATCTATAAGGATGGCTACGCACTACCACCCCCGGGGGCATCTCTATGTGGTGTTCTATGAGGTTAGTGTGACCGGGCAGGGGCGAGAACACATCCGAAAACTCGGCCTGCAACTGGGCGACCTCAGAGGTGGTCTCCACAGGGGACCGGAGAGCTACGTGATGCCAGTGTCCCTTTTTGCACCTCCGGCCCCAGCTCCGCCTTCTCCGGAACTACCGACACCAACGCCACAGGGACCTCCTCGTTCCAGAGTTTCAGCAGATTGAGGTGGTAGATCTGTAGGGCCCCCTCCCTGTCCGTTCGCCTAACCTCATAGTCGACGTCCCTGACTCGCCGTGTGACCTCAAAGGGTCCTTGCCACTTGGCGATTAATTTGGAGCTCGACGTGGGCAACAGGACGAGTACCTTATCTCCCGGAGTGAACTCTCTAAGGCGCGTACCCTTGTTGTACAGGCGGGCTTGCCGTTCCTGGGCCTGCCGCAAATTCTCCTGAGTTAGGTGGGTGAGCATGTGGAGTTTTGCGCGCAGATCCATAATGTACTGAATTTCGTTTTTGCTCTGTGAATGTCCCTCCTCCCAATTTTCCCGCAGTACATCTAAGATGCCGCGCGGCTTACGCCCATATAATAATTCAAACGGGGAGAACCCCGTGGAGGCTTGGGGGACCTCTCGCACTGCAAACAACAAGGGTTCGAGCCACTTATCCCAGTTACGTGTGTCCTCACTTACGAATTTTTTGATAATATTCTTGAGGGTGCGATTGAACCGTTCGACTAAACCGTCCGTCTGTGGGTGATAAACGCTGGTGCGGATCGGCTTAATACCCAGTAGCCCATACAGTTCGCTCAGTGTTCGTGACATAAATGAGGTGCCTTGGTCAGTCAGGATCTCTTTCGGGATCCCAACCCGGGAGATGACGTGGAAGAGGGCCTCTGCAATACTGCGTGCTGAGATATTGCGAAGAGGCACCGCTTCCGGGTATCGCATTGCATAGTCCACCAGAACCAATATAAAGCGGTACCCTCATGTTGACCGATCTAATGGCCCAACGAGATCCATCCCAATTCTTTCGAACGGGGTCTCGATTAATGGTAGGGGGCGCAAGGGCGCTTTTGGAATGGCCGCTGGATTTACTAACTGGCATTCGCGGCATGCCGTACACCACTTACGGACGTCGCCGTGAATCCCCGGCCAATAGAATCGGGCCATTATTCGGGCTAGTGTCTTATCCTGCCCGAGGTGTCCAGCCATGGGATTAAAGTGAGCCGCCTGGAATACCAATTCCCGGCGGCTCTTTGGAATTAACAACTGGGTGACTCGCTCTTTTGTCTGAGTGTCCTGCGTCACTCGGTATAACCTATCCTTCAAAATGGAAAAATAAGGGAAGGACGGGGTGGCGTTCGGCTGGAGCGTTTGACTATCGATTACTCTCACTTGGTCAAACGCGTGTCGCAGAGTCTCGTCTCGCGATTGTTCCAGTGGGAAATCCGCGAGGGATTCCCCAATAGAAAGAGGAGGGGCCGGCGGCTCCTCACTCTGTCGCGGAGATGACGTAGACAGCTCTGCGACCGCAGCTCCAGCCAAAGCGACACCGGGACCTTTCCCTGTTAACCGGCAGGACCCACTCTTTACTAGGCGTGCCATTAAACCCCGAAATCCCGGCCAATCAGTCCCCAAGATCAAAGAGTGGGTAAGGCAAGGATTAACCGCCGCCTTCACTATAGTTTTTTCCCCTCTGAAATATATGTGGACCGACATCAACGGGTAGCTGTGAACATCCCCGTGCACACACAACACCTTCACCCCCTGTGCTCCGCCCAATGCCTCGTCTTGCACCAGGCTTTGGCGGATCGAGGTCTGATTGCAACCCGAATCCACCAACGCCTGATATGTAGCCCCTTGTACACTTACCGGTATGCGATACGCTCCGGCCCGATCGAGGGCAGCTTCTGGCACGTCGGGGATCCGCACCACCACCCCCACCTCCATCGCTGCGCACTGTTGCTGCAGGTGGCCTGGTTCCCCGCAGCGCCAGCAAACCGGCCCGGGCCTTCCCTCTGCAGCTGTGTTCTGGGGCTCACTCACCTGAGGGGGGGGAGAGACAGACACAGAAGGGAGAAACGGGAGGGCACCACGGGTGCGGCGGGCCGGCTGGGGTGGAGCCGGCCCCTGCCTCCGTGGTGGGGGAATGGGGCGAGGACGGGACACGGAAGGGGGGGAGAAAGAGAGAGAGAAGAGGAGAGAGAAGACGACGTCGTCGGCCGTCCTGCCGCCGGTACAGCCGCCAAATGATCCTCCGCCAGTCCTACAGCCTGATCCAGCGACGCCGGGCGGTGGCACTGGACCCACTCCGCGGTTCCGGCTGGTACGCGGGCAATGAATTGCTCCAGCGCTACCTGATCGATGATTCCCTCGGCGTCGCGATCTTTGGCCCTCAGCCACCGCCAGCAGGCGTCCCGGAGCTGCTGGCCGAACGCGAACGGGCTGCCGACTTCCTCCATCCGCAGTGCGCAGAAGCGCTGGCGCTGCTGCTCGGGCGTGCGCCCCACGCGCTGGAGGACGGCCCGGCGAAGGTCGGCGTAGGCCAGCCGGTGGGGAGCTGTAGTGTGGCCAGCTGAGCCTCTCCCGTCAGGAGGGGGAGGAGGCGTGCCGCGTGCTGCTCCATCGGCCACCCCGAGGCTTCGGTGAACTGCTCGAACAAAGTGATGAAGGCCTCGGGGTCGTCCTGCGGGCCCATCTTAGTCAAGGTGAGGGGAGACGGGCCTGCGGCCGGGGCGCTGATGGACCCCGCCGACGCGAGGAGACGCCGGAACGCCTCCCGATCTTCCTGCTGGGCCAGCACCAGGGCTTCGAAGCGCCGCTCCTGCTCCTTTCGGAGCGTGACGAGTGCCTGGTGCTGGCTCTGCTGAGCCGTGGCGAGGGCGTGGACCAAGTCCGCGAACGGGGAGGATTCCATGGGGCTGCAAAGCTGGTGCTCCACCTTTCTCCCGGGTTTCGGCACCACTGTAGCGAGAATAACGTGTGGGTGGAGCACAGAGGATGGCAGGACAACGTTTAGATGCAGAGAAGGCTTCTTTATTTTGCCAACTTTTCAGTCTGAGCAGCGTAAGCCTAAATACACACACACACTCTCGGCATCTGCTCCCGGGTTGCGCTCCCTCTGCTCTCTCTCTGCCTCCTTAAATAGGGAGCGGTTACTGGGAAAACACACACAAAACAGAGGTTAACTATCATCAGGTGTAGCGATTCTGCCACTCACCTTCCCTGGCTCCGCCCTCCTGTCACAGACCGGCGCTTGACCACGCCCCCGCTGCCACACATACATATACCATAACATAAGTCAAACAAAGCCCAAGCAGAGCCTCGACAAAAAATAAAAAAAAGACAAACAAACATACAGAGGGAGTCCAACAGAGACAGTGTTACTATACCAATATAAATATATACATACAAATGCAGACTGGTGACAGAAGTTAGCCTAAGGGTGCAACCCACCATTGTATCAAGATACTGTGGAATAAGGGCCCCATATTTTCATATATAAGTCTTCCTTGTCTTGCAACCTATAACTAAGTCGCTCGTAGGAAGCAATCTTGGCCATCTCATCAAACCATTCCTTCAACTGTACAACTTCTTTTGTTTTCCAGTGTTGCAACACTATCCTGCATCCAGTAATAAGTGCTGTTCTACACCATACCATCTGGTGGACAGTTAGACCACTTCCCTTTGGTAACACACCTAATAGACAAAGCAGCAGTTGTTGTACCAGAGTAGAGGACATTACAGTGTTAATAAAGGAAATAATCTTAGACCATAGTAAGTCTATCATGGGGCATGAGTACAACATATGAACAAAATTACCACGAAAAGCTTCACATCTCCAGAACAAGTCAGAATTTCTAAGTCCTAACCGTGCCATTTTACATGGGGTCCAATAAGTTCTATTGATAATTTTATAACTAATCAAACGGGTCTGCATTTCTCTCGATACTTTAAACCATGATTCAATAATTTGCGCCCATGTTTCACCAGATATCTCTTCCCCTATATCCCTCTCCCAGCATCTCTTAAGGCCTTCATAACTGGGTAGCTGAGACCCCCTCAGTAGGTTGTAAAAGCATGCTGATTTCCTCTTGAAGTGCCCATCCTGTTCCAGTCTGATTTGTATTTCAGTTCTAGATGTAAGCAGTAATTGTTTAAGATGTGACAAGATACAGCTCCGTAACTGGAGATATTTCCAAAAATCCTTGTTTGAGAGTTTGTACTTTCCCCTTAATTGTTCAAAAGAAAGAAACTGGTCTCCATCAAATAAATCCCCGATATAAACAATTCCCAACTTGACCCAACCAGCCCATGAAAATATTTTTTTTACCTATCCTGAGGCTTTTATTGTACCACAGAGAAGTTTTATTTGTAAAATTAGGATTTAAGCCCATGATTTTGTGTGAGGCTTGCCATGTCTCCTATGAGAATGTTTAAATGTTCCCACACTGTACTCCTGACAGGAGCATAGTAGTGTGTGTGTGTGTGTGTGTGTGTGGGGGGGGGGGGGGGGGGGGGGGTTCTTTTTTTCCTTATCTCTCCTCATGTTTGTGTTTCCTTTTCTTTTATCCCTGTCTTCCTGTCCTGTTCCTCCTCTGTAAGGACAGGTTGATGGTCAATTTCACTGGCAACAGTGATAATAAAGGGTTCATTCATTCATTCATTCATTCATTCAGGTGAGGATTGGATTATCATAGGGGATCACATCACTAGTTTGAGTAATGAAGGCCTGAGTCGGGTAGGGGTATGTAAGTTCCGTCTCTATAGACACCCATACAGGTGCTTGGTCAGCTGACATGTATAATTTCGACAGTTGTTTGAGACAGAAAGCATAATGATACCAGGCTATGTGAGGGAGGCCCAGTCCTCCATGCTCCATAGTGGCATAAAGTTTTGTCTGATTTATGTATGGTTTTTTACCCGCCCATAAAAAGCTGTACACAGCTTCATTATATTTCAATAATGCATTTTGTGGCAAGCTTAATGGTAGCATATTACTTATGTAATTAATTTTGGGAACTATTACCATCTTTAAAATATTAATTTTACCTAGAAGTGACAGTCCCAATTTTGTCCAATTTTGCAATATAAGCTCAATTTTATGAATTAGAGGGAGAAGGTTGATTGTCATAATACTATCCAGCCGTGGAGTGATCTTTATACCCAAATATGTCAGGCCAGATGGCTGCCATGAAAATTGTCATCCCTGCCTGATACTAGGTGGGCAGATTCTCGATAGGGGCATTGCTTTAGACTTTGACCAATTAATTTTATAACCAGAAACACCTGAAAATGAGTCGATCAGGGTGAGGATGTGAGGTATAGTTGCTGATGGACGCCTGCACAGTAATAAAATATCATCCGCATACAGAAACAATTTGTGCTCCTTGCCACCAGCCTTAATGCCAATTATATTATTATTTTGTCTGATAGCAATTGCTAATGGTTCAAGGACCAGAGCAAATAATAAGGGGGACAGAGGGCAACCCTGCCTTGTCCCTCTATGAAGCTGAAAAGGAGGAGATCTCCTGCCATTTGTTACTACAGATGCCCTGGGGTTGCAATATAATAATCTAACCCAGTTAATAAAAGAGGAACTAACACCAAATTTTTCTAATGACTGAAAAAGGAACGCCCACTCCACCCTGTCGAATGCTTTTTCTCCAGCGAAAAAGCTACTGTTATGTCTGTTTCGTTTCCAGCTTGCCAGATGAGGTGGAGCAGCCTGCGTAGATTATCAGATGATGTCCTATTCTTAATAAAACCGACCTGGTCCGGGTGAATGAGTTTTGGTAAAAAAAAACCCTCCAATCTGGATGCTAAAATCTTGGCAAGCAACTTAGCATCGACATTAATCAGCGATACAGGGCGGTAGTTGCCACATTGCTGTGGGTCCCTGTCTTTTTTTTGTAGATGTATTAAAGTTATTATAGCAGTCTGCATACTATCTGGGAGAGTACCTTTCTCTAAGGCATCCTTAAAGACTCTATGCAGTTTTGGGGCAAGAATATCTAAAAAAAAACTTTATAAAATTCAGCTAGGAGGCCATCTTCACCTAGAGATTTCCCACCCTGCAGGTCCTATATAGCCCTTTTAACCTCTTCCAATGTAATGTCTGCTCCTAATCGATCCTGTTCCTCCTGTGACAGAGTTGGACAATTTACAGTGGATAAAAAAGAGCTGATATCTTGAGTATTAGGGTTGTCTGATTTATAAAGACTTTGATAAAATGTGGCGAATATATCATTAATGCCCATGTCATCTGTTTTCAGTTCACCTATATCATTCTGCACCCCAGATATAATTGCTTGAGTGTACTGCTGCTTTGCTCTCTGAGCGAGAAACCTCCCTGTTCTCTCCCCTTGTTCATAATATTTTTGTTTAGTTCTGAATAATGAATATTCGACTTTCCTCTGTAATACAGAATTGTATTCTACTTTTAATTTGTTTAGTTCCAGAAGCATGGAGTGGTCAAATTGAGTGGAGTGCATATTTTCCATTTTTTTAATGTCCAACTCCAGTTCATGGAGATGTTGAACAGATCTCTTCTTCAAATATGAACAATGTTGAATGAGTCGACCTCTAATAACCGCCTTAAAAGCATCCCACTCCACGGCTGGATTTAACACTGAGCCTTCATTGTTCAACCAATAATCCAGTATCTCACTTTTAATAAATTCCACTGAATGTTCATCCCTGAGCAGAGATGAGTTAAATCTCCAC
Source organism: Neoarius graeffei (assembly GCF_027579695.1). Taxonomy (NCBI): domain Eukaryota; kingdom Metazoa; phylum Chordata; class Actinopteri; order Siluriformes; family Ariidae; genus Neoarius; species Neoarius graeffei. The sequence goes on along the minus strand of NC_083578.1, from coordinate 42,146,797 downwards.
CTAGTGGGCCAGCGCTTTGGTAACTGGCCTAAACGTAGTGCCATCCCCACCGGTGCATGATCGGATATTAAAATAGTACCTATTGTTGTTTGTTCAGTGATAGAGAGCAATGATTTTGAAATCAGAAAATAATCTATTCTTGAATAAGAGGTATGTGGATGGGAATAAAAAGTAAATTCTTTGTCTGAGGGGTGGAAAAATCTCCAAGCATCTACTAAATCTAGCTCCTCTTCCAGTGTATCAATTGCTTTTCGTGCCTGTGAGGATCGTGCAACACCCCGTTTGTATGTTTTATCAACCTTAGGATCTCTAACTTTGTTAAAGTCCCCACCTAATAC